>NC_141833.1:25768412-26010912 GCF_982586985.1 Callionymus lyra
TCATCTTCATCTTCATCGTCTTCATCTTCATCTTCATCTTCATCTTCATCTTCATCTTCATCTTCATCATCATCATCTTAATCTTCATCTTCATCGTCATCTTCATCGCCTTCGTCTTCATCTTCATCTTCATCTTCATCTTCATCTTCATCATCTTCATCTTCATCTTCATCTTCATCGTCTTCATCTTCATCTTCATCTTCATCTTCATCTTCATCTTCATCTTCATCATCATCATCATCTTCATCTTCATCGTCTTCATCTTCATCTTCATCTTCATCTTCATCATCATCATCTTAATCTTCATCTTCATCGTCATCTTCATCGCCTTCGTCTTCATCTTCATCTTCATCTTCATCTTCATCTTCATCTTCATCATCATCATCATCTTCATCTTCATCGTCTTCATCTTCATCTTCATCTTCATCTTCATCTTCATCATCATCATCTTAATCTTCATCTTCATCGTCATCTTCATCGCCTTCGTCTTCATCTTCATCTTCATCTTCATCTTCATCTTCATCTTCGTCTTCATCTTCATCTTCAACGTCTTCATCGTCTTCGTCTTCATTGTCTTCATCTTCATCATCTTCATCTTCATCATCTTCATCTTCATCTTCAACGTCTTCGTCTTCATCATCTTCGTCTTCATCATCTTCGTCTTCATCTTCGTCGTTAAGGTTGAGGTCCAGAGTTCTAAACGAGACATTGAAAGATGCTATAATTACGCCGTCAGTCGTTTTGCTCAAAGAAGCTCCAGAGATGTTGAGAGTGTGTTGTGCGCTTCAGTTCGATGATGTCCTGAACTTCAGGCACTTGTTTGGACCAGAACTGGACGTCGGTTCTGGACTCTGGTGTCACTTCCTCTGGACCGGGTTCGAGGGTCGTTGTCATAGTTCATGGGTCAGAGGTCAGCGAGACACTGACCCAGGAGAGCGAGGAGACGTGGAGGAGCTGAATGAAGATTTGATTTCACATGACGACGTGCTCTTGAGCAAGTCTGTCTGTGACGACGTGAACATGTGTGATGACAGTTGCTGGTTCAACGTCGACTGAACATCACGTGAGGGAGACGCTTCAGAACCGTCACATGTCAGAACCGTCAAGTGTCAGAACCATCAAGTGTCAGAACCATCTAGTGTCAGAACCGTCACATGTCAGAACCATCAAGTGTCAGAACCGTCACGCGTCAAACCAAAGACTTGTTTATATCTTTGCCTCAGACTCGCAGGTTCTTGATCCTCCAGGGTTTCAAACTCTCAACCTGTGACTCAAAGTTCTGGACTCGTGATCCGTTATATCTGAGGAGCACCAACAACGTGGATTATCTCCGTGATTCTATAGTATATTATATATATAAGTACTTTAGCTACTGTTCATGTCGTCATGTGTGCCGTGAGAGGAAATAGAAGAGCGTGATGGATCCTTCAAACCCTTCCTAGATCCAGATTGTAAGAAAATATTGATTCACTAAAATATATTGATATATTTTTCACAAAAAATGTATTCAACAGTATTTATTTACAATTAACATGGTGTTTTTAATGGTGTTGATTTGAGTAGCAATTAAACTTCCGGCCCCTAGATGGCAGTACTCATTACGTCCTCTGCAGCTAAAGTAAGAACGATACTGAGGACGAGAGGATACAGTGAGTCCAGAAGCTTTTAAAGCTGATGTTTGGACATATTTTGGTTTGAAAACAAATGAAAGTAGTTACAACTTCGTCAAGAGTCATGTGGTCTGTAAATACTACAACACCAGAGTCAAGTACTGGACAATACTACACATATATACTTGTTACTACACTATCACAACACCAGAGTCAAGTACTGGACAATACTACACATATATACTTGTTACTACACTATCATAACACCAGAGTCAAGTACTGGACAATACTACACATATATACTTGTTACTACACTATCACAACACCAGAGTCAAGTACTGGACAATACTACACATATATACTTGTTACTACACTATCACAACACCAGAGTCAAGTACTGGACAATACTACACATATATACTTGTTACTACACTATCATAACACCAGAGTCAAGTACTGGACAATACTACACATATATACTTGTTACTACACTAACACAACACCAGAGTCAAGTACTGGACAATACTACACATATATACTTGTTACTACATTATCACAACACCAGAGTCAAGTACTGGACAATACTACACATATATACTTGTAACTACACTATCACAACACCAGAGTCAAGTACTGGACAATACTACACATATATACTTGTTACTACACTATCACAACACCAGAGTCAAGTACTGCACAATACTACACATATATACTTGTTACTACACTATCACAACACCAGAGTCAAGTACTGCACAATACTACACATATATACTTGTTACTACACTATCATAACACCAGAGTCAAGTACTGGACAATACTACACATATATACTTGTTACTACACTATCACAACACCAGAGTCAAGTACTGCACAATACTACACATATATACTTGTTACTACACTATCATAACACTAGAGTCAAGTACTGGACAATACTACACATATATACTTGTTACTACACTATCACAACACCAGAGTCAAGTACTGGACAATACTACACATATATACTTGTTACTACATTATCACAACACCAGAGTCAAGTACTGGACAATACTACACATATATACTTGTTACTACACTATCACAACACCAGAGTCAAGTACTGGACAATACTACACATATATACTTGTTACTACACTATCACAACACCAGAGTCAAGTACTGCACAATACTACACATATATACTTGTTACTACACTATCATAAGACCAGAGTCAAGTACTGCACAATAATACTAACTAATACTGATTGTTTCATCATAACTTAAAAGTGACACAAGGCTCTAATAACTAAATCTTTAACTGATGTTGACGTCACGAGTCCAGGCGAGGATTCAGGTTCTGGTCCAGGACTCGTAGACTCTGAACACAGGTGACACAGATGTGAAACCGGAGCTCGCCTGCACAACACGAGCAATATTCCAGCAGCACGAGGCATCAGGGCCTCCTGGGCACTGATTTACTCAAACTACAGGGTCAATGTTTCAGACCCAGTTTCCAGTGCGGTGCAGCGTAAGTGTAACATAAACACGTCTCTGCGGCGCAGAGGGTGGGTCGGGATTCCTGGCGTAGTCCAGAACCCGCTGAAATTGTCATCCTTCGCCACAAGAATGTTCTTTTCTCCTCCCGGGCTGTTGTGGCAGGTGTTGGTTCTATTCCGTGTCTTAGTATCGAACCTTCGTCCACGGAATCCTTCGAGAGTTTGTTCGTCGGACGTCATGAATGTTGATTTCAATGAAATCATAGTTTTTCAATCATTACAAGATTTCTATTCGAATACTTTAATTCTGTTATTTTTATATTAAAATATGTTTTTTTATTTTTTATAATTATATTTTTATAATTGATTTAAAGATTTTGAGTCATTTTGTGGTTCATTCATTATTTTACTGGTAGAGTTTCATCTTTTGATTCAACAAAATGTTGTTAATGAAACATTTTTAACTTCAATAACAAAAGCGACTCCAGACAGAAACAAACGAGCGCCGAGCGACTGGATCCAGGATTGAAGAATCAAACTTAATGTGTAAAACAAACGTATTCACTTGAAATATTATTCTTTTTTTAATTCAATGACTCAAAAGCAAACATTTCACAACAAGAAGAATCAAAAGAAACGACGAAAACGGAATATTTCGCGTCAGAAATGCGAAGAATTCAAACGTCTCCTCGTGACGCGTCAACAGAAACCATGTTTGTTTGCGACTCGACTCGTGGATCCGCGGCTCGTAAAGTTTAAGTCGAGCTTGTTTTTATTTGGTCGCCGGCGACACGTCCAGGAAGCTGCGGCAGCAGCTGGACGGCGATGGTGTCGTGAAGCTCCTCCGCCCGCCGCCTGTTTCCAGCCCTTGAGCAAGGCAGCGAGCCAACAACAACACGCTCACTGAACGGGATGTGTGTAAATCCAGGCCGGCTGTAAAACGCTTTTATCGCGAAGGCTCTGAAGGTCTTGCTCAAAGGCTCCGTGTCGAGTCTCATCCTCTCCCTGAGCTCGGCGGTCTGCGGGTAGATTCCGGGTGATTACCGCTCATTAGCTGCCGCGGCGGTGGCGAGAGCTCAGGCTGGCAGACGGCGGTGGCAGCGTCTCACGACCGGGATTATCCTCGGGCGGGAGCTCCGTCCGGGCAGGGATTTCCCCACTTCAGAGGAAATCCTGAGGCAGCCACACCTCGAGGATCCAGATGATGTCACCTGAGATAACATCTGACGTCACCTTTGATAAGATCTGACGTCACCTGAGATAACATCTGACGTCACCTGAGATAACATCTGACGTCACCTGAGATAACATCTGACGTCACCTGAGATAAGATCTGACGTCACCCGAGATAACATCTGACGTCACCTGAGATAAGATCTGACGTCACCTGAGATAACATCTGACGTCACCTGAGATAACATCTGACGTCACCTGAGATAACATCTGATGTCACCTTTGATAACATCTGACGTCACCTGAGATAACATCTGATGTCACCTTTGATAACATCTGACGTCACCTGAGATAACATCTGATTCCCCCTGAGATAACATCTGACGTCACCTGAGATAAGATCTGATGTCACCTGAGATAACATCTGATGTCACCTGAGATAACATCTGATGTCACCTGAGATAACATCTGTTGTCACCTGAGATAAGATCTGACGTCACCTGAGATAACATCTGACGTCACCTGAGATAAGATCTGACGTCACCCGAGATAACATCTGATGTCACCTGAGATAACATCTGATGTCACCTGAGATAACATCTGACGTCACCTGAGATAACATCTGATGTCACCTGAGATAACATCTGATGTCACCTTTGATAACATCTGACGTCTCCTGAGATAACATCTGATTCCCCCTGAGATAACATCTGACGTCACCTGAGATAACATCTGACGTCACCTGAGATAACATCTGACGTCACCTGAGATAAGATCTGACGTCACCTGAGATAACATCTGACGTCACCTGAGATAAGATCTGACGTCACCCGAGATAACATCTGATGTCACCTGAGATAACATCTGATGTCACCTGAGATAACATCTGACGTCACCTGAGATAACATCTGATGTCACCTGAGATAACATCTGATGTCACCTTTGATAACATCTGACGTCTCCTGAGATAACATCTGATTCCCCCTGAGATAACATCTGACGTCACCTGAGATAACATCTGACGTCACCTGAGATAACATCTGACGTCACCTGAGATAACATCTGACGTCACCTGAGATAACATCTGATTCCCCCTGAGATAACATCTGACGTCACCTGAGATAACATCTGATGTCACCTGAGATAAGATCTGACGCCACCTGAGATAACATCTGATTCCCCCTGAGATAACATCTGACGTCACCTGAGATAAGATCTGATGTCACCTGAGATAACATCTGATGTCACCTGAGATAACATCTGATGGCACCTGAGATAACATCTGACGTCACCTGAGATAACATTTGACATCACCCGAGATAACATCTGACGTCACCTGAGATAACATCTGACGTCACCCAAGATAACATCTGACGTCACCTGAGATAACATCTGATGTCATCTGAGATAACATCTGACGTCACCCGAGATAACATCTGACGTCACCTGAGATAACATCTGACGTCACCTGAGATAACATCTGACGTCACCTGAGATAACATCTGATGTCACCTGAGATAACATCTGACGTCACCTGAGATAACATTTGACGTCACCCGAGATAACATCTGACGTCACCTGAGATAACATCTGAGGTCACCTTTGATAACATCTGACGTCACCTGAGATAACATCTGACGTCTCCTGAGATAACATCTGATTCCCCCTGAGATAACATCTGACGTCACCTGAGATAACATCTGAGGTCACCTGAGACAACATCTGATTCCCCCTGAGATAACATCTGACGTCACCTGAGATAACATCTGATGTCACCTGAGATAAGATCTGACGTCACCTGAGATAACATCTGACGTCACCTGAGATAACATCTGATTCCCCCTGAGATAACATCTGATGTCACCTGAGATAAGATCTGACGTCACCTGAGATAACATCTGATTCCCCCTGAGATAACATCTGACGTCACCTGAGATAAGATCTGATGTCACCTGAGATAACATCTGATGTCACCTGAGATAACATCTGATGTCACCTGAGATAACATCTGATGTCACCTGAGATAACATCTGACGTCACCTGAGATAACATCTGACGTCACCTGAGATAACATCTGACGTCACCTGATATAACATCTGATGTTCCACGATTGATTGGAACATCAGATCTTATCTCTGATGTTCCAATTTTCTGCACAATATCTACGTTCGATTTTTATTAATGTTCCAGCGTTTGTTCATGTTTGTGTAGCAACTAAACTTCCGGCCAACACCAGAGTCAAGTACTGGAAAATACTACACATATATACTTGTTACTACACTATCACAACACCAGAGTCAAGTACTGGACAATACTACACATATATACTTGTTACTACACTATCACAACACCAGAGTCAAGTACTGGACAATACTACACATATATCCTTGTTACTACACTATCACAACACCAGAGTCAAGTACTGGACAATACTACACATATATACTTGTTACTACACTATCACAACACCAGAGTCAAGTACTGGACAATACTACACATATATACTTGTTACTACACTATCACAACACCAGAGTCAAGTACTGGACAATACTACACATATATACTTGTTACTACACTATCACAACACCAGAGTCAAGTACTGGACAATACTACACATATATACTTGTTACTACACTATCACAACACCAGAGTCAAGTACTGGACAATACTACACATATATACTTGTTACTACACTATCACAACACCAGAGTCAAGTACTGGACAATACTACACATATATCCTTGTTACTACACTATCACAACACCAGAGTCAAGTACTGGACAATACTACACATATATACTTGTTACTACACTATCACAACACCAGAGTCAAGTACTGGACAATACTACACATATATACTTGTTACTACACTATCACAACACCAGAGTCAAGTACTGGACAATACTACACATATATACTTGTTACTACACTATCACAACACCAGAGTCAAGTACTGGACAATACTACACATATATTCTTGAACAAAGTTGTTATATTTTTGTGGCGAGTATAATAATAGTAGTAAAATAGTTAATCGTATAAATAGTTAATAAAACAGTCAAAACAGATTTAAAAGGCAATTAAACCTTTTCAAGGTTTTATTTTGAAAATCCAGAGTCCAGCAGAAGCCTCTAAATATGAAGTGGATGACGATTGGTTCCCTGAGCGCCTCACGCTGGAGTGATGCTTTAATAACACACTCATATTCTTTTACGGCCTGAACCGCACGGTTCTGGTCCATCTTTGAAGCGACGATGATTGCAGGCCTGGACTTTCATTGGGAAGGAAAGTTGCCGGAATCTAACATGATGGATTCTGCAGACCGGGTTCAAAACACGAAGACCAATATAGATCCAAGATACTCTTAGTGGTCGGCCCTTGATGAGTCCCGGCTAGCCGGGGTCACCGCAGAGCACTTCATCGGACTGGAGTGTTTGACATGTTTTCTTGAACCTTCACGTGTTTGTGGCGTCAGACGAACCAACGAGTGTTTCAACGACAGGATGAACCGACGCTGACGTTCAGTGACCTTCAGACTCTTCTCAGTGTCATGAAGACATGAAGACATGAAGTCATGAAGTCATGAAGACATGAAGTTATGAAGTTATGAAGACATGAAGTTATGAAGTCATGACGTCATGAAGTCATGAAGACATGAAGACATGAAGACATGAAGACATGAAGTTATGAAGTCATGAAGTCATGAAGTCATGAAGTCATGAAGTCATGAAGTCATGAAGACATGAAGACATGAAGACATGAAGACATGAAGTTATGAAGTCATGAAGACATGAAGACATGAAGACATGAAGACATGAAGTTATGAAGACATGAAGTCATGAAGTCATGAAGACATGAAGTCATGACGTCATGAAGTCATGAAGTCATGAAGCCATGAAGTCATGAAGACATGAAGTCATGAAGTCATGAAGTTATGAAGACATGAAGTCATGAAGACATGAAGTCATGAAGTCATGAAGCCATGAAGTTATGAAGACATGAAGTCATGAAGTCATGAAGTTATGAAGACATGAAGTCATGAAGACATGAAGACATGAAGTCATGAAGTCATGAAGTCATGAAGTCATGAAGTTATGAAGACATGAAGTCATGAAGACATGAAGACATGAAGTCATGAAGTCATGAAGTCATGAAGTCATGAAGCCATGAAGTCATGAAGACATGAAGTCATGAAGTCATGAAGTTATGAAGACATGAAGTCATGAAGACATGAAGACATGAAGTCATGAAGTCATGAAGTTATGAAGACATGAAGTCATGAAGACATGAAGACATGAAGTCATGAAGTCATGAAGTTATGAAGACATGAAGTCATGAAGACATGAAGTCATGAAGTCATGAAGTTATGAAGACATGAAGTCATGAAGTCATGAAGTCATGAAGTCATGAAGCCATGAAGTCATGAAGACATGAAGTCATGAAGTCATGAAGTTATGAAGACATGAAGACATGAAGTCATGAAGACATGAAGTCATGAAGTCATGAAGTCATGAAGTCATGAAGTCATGAAGACATGAAGTCATGAAGTCATGAAGTCATGAAGCCATGAAGTTATGAAGACATGAAGTCATGACGTCATGAAGTCATGAAGTCATGAAGCCATGAAGTTATGAAGACATGAAGTCATGACGTCATGAAGTCATGAAGTCATGAAGTCATGAAGTCATGAAGACATGAAGTCATGAAGTCATGAAGACATGAAGTCATGAAGTCATGAAGTCATGAAGTCATGAAGACATGAAGTCATGAAGTCATGAAGTCATGAAGACATGAAGTCATGAAGTCATGAAGACATGAAGACATGGATGGATGGATGGATGGATGGATGGATGGATGATGGATACATGGATGGATGGATGGATGGATGGATGGATGGATGGATGGATGGATGGATGGATGGATGGATGGATGGATGGATGGATGGATGGATGGATGGATGGATGGATGGATGGATGGATACATGGATGGATGGATGGATGGATGGATGGATGGATGGATGGATGGATGAACTCCTGGTCCACTAAGGTTCTTCTAAAGGTTCACATCAAGTGTTTCCATGAAGGTCTGGCTCTGGTCCTCGTGGAGCTCCTGGTACGAGGCGTCAGTGCCATGGTGAGGCGAGAACAGCGAGTCATGCGGACGCCGCCGTCGCCCACTCTGTGCCAGTCACACACTGACCACAGTGAGCCCTGACCTGAGAAGTCTTGAGTTCCAGCAGCACTTAAACCTCTTACCAGGAGATTAGCTGTGACTTTCTCATGCAACTGTTCCGCTGTGAGACACTCAGAGCAGAACATGAGTCACAACCAGATGTTCTTCATTCACTGTAGATCAGAGATGACATCCTGGTTTGTCACTTCCTGTGACCTTTTTACATCCTCCGCCTGTTGAGTTAAAGTATGTGTGTGTTTAAGTGTGTATGTGTGTGTGTTATAGTGTGTGTGTGTTGTTGTTGTTGTGATGTGTGACTCTATTGTATCATCATTGTGTGTGTGTTGTTGTGATGTGTGACTCTCTTGTATCATCATTGTGTGTGTGTTGTTGTGATGTGTGACTCTATTGTATAATCAGTGTGTGTGTTGTTGTGATGTGTGACTCTATTGTATCATCAGTGTGTGTGTGTTGTTGTGATGTGTGACTCTATTGTATCATCAGTATGTGTGTTGTTGTGATGTGTGACTCTATTGTGTCATCTGTGTGTGTGTTGTTGTGATGTGTGACTCTCTTGTACCATCATTGTGTGTGTTGTTGTGATGTGTGACTCTATTGTATCATCAGTATGTGTGTGTTGTTGTGATGTGTGACTCTATTGTATCATCAGTGTGTGTGTGTTGTTGGGATGTGTGACTCTATTGTATCATCAGTGTGTGTGTGTTGTTGTGATGTGTGACTCTATTGTATCATCAGTGTGTGTGTTATTGTGATGTGTGACTCTATTGTATCATCAGTGTGTGTGTTGTTGTGATGTGTGACTCTATTGTGTCATCAGTGTGTGTGTTGTTGTGATGTGTGACTCTATTGTGTCATCAGTGTGTGTGTTGTTGTGATGTGTGACTCTATTGTCTTTTTATTGAAATATTGACATTAGAAAATTATCTTAAGCTCCGCCCACTGAAAACACAAAGACGTCACCACACGTCATCAATGGTCTCCACCTCCAAGGGAATCGTTGTATAAACAAAGCGTGATTACAGCAGGAGGAGGAGTGAAGCCATTATCACGTCATAATGGACTCTCGTAACCTCTCGTTCGTCCAGATTTCAGTGCAACTTTATAAAGTAATAATAAGTTTAAAACATGGTCATGATGAGAAGTTACTGCGTCTTGAAGAACATTCACTACATGACACCAGAGTTGATACTAGTTGATGTTTAATGACACCAGAGTAGATACTAGTTGATGTTTAATGACACCAGAGTTGATACTAGTTGATGTTTAATGACACCAGAGTTGATACTAGTTGATGTTTAATGACACCAGAGTAGATACTAGTTGATGTTTAATGACACCAGAGTTGATACTAGTTGATGTTTAATGACACCAGAGTAGATACTAGTTGATGTTTAATGACACCAGAGTCGATACTAGTTGATGTTTAATGACACCAGAGTTGATACTAGTTGATGTTTAATGACACCAGAGTAGATACTAGTTGATGTTTAATGACACCAGAGTTGATACTAGTTGATGTTTAATGACACCAGAGTTGATACTAGTTGATGTTTAATGACACCAGAGTAGATACTAGTTGATGTTTAATGACACCAGAGTTGATACTAGTTGATGTTTAATGACACCAGAGTAGATACTAGTTGATGTTTAATGACACCAGAGTTGATACTAGTTGATGTTTAATGACACCAGAGTTGATACTAGTTGATGTTTAATGACACCAGAGTTGATACTAGTTGATGTTTAATGACACCAGAGTAGATACTAGTTGATGTTTAATGACACCAGAGTTGACACTAGTTGATGTTTAATGACACCAGAGTTGATACTAGTTGATGTTTAATGACACCAGAGTAGATACTAGTTGATGTTTAATGACACCAGAGTTGATACTAGTTGATGTTTAATGACACCAGAGTTGATACTAGTTGATGTTTAATGACACCAGAGTTGATACTAGTTGATGTTTAATGACACCAGAGTAGATACTAGTTGATGTTTAATGACACCAGAGTTGATACTAGTTGATGTTTAATGACACCAGAGTTGATACTAGTTGATGTTTAATGACACCAGAGTTGATACTAGTTGATGTTTAATGACACCAGAGTTGATACTAGTTGATGTTTAATGACACCAGAGTTGATACTAGTTGATGTTTAATGACACCAGAGTTGATACTAGTTGATGTTTAATGACACCAGAGTTGATACTAGTTGATGTTTAATGACACCAGAGTTGATACTAGTTGATGTTTAATGACACCAGAGTTGATACTAGTTGATGTTTAATGACACCAGAGTTGATACTAGTTGATGTTTAATGACACCAGAGTAGATACTAGTTGATGTTTAATGACACCAGAGTTGATACTAGTTGATGTTTAATGACACCAGAGTTGATACTAGTTGATGTTTAATGACACCAGAGTTGATACTAGTTGATGTTTAATGACACCAGAGTTGATACTAGTTGATGTTTAATGACACCAGAGTTGATACTAGTTGATGTTTAATGACACCAGAGTTGATACTAGTTGATGTTTAATGACACCAGAGTTGATACTAGTTGATGTTTAATGACACCAGAGTTGATACTATTTGATGTTTAATGACACCAGAGTTGATACTAGTTGATGTTTAATGACACCAGAGTAGATACTAGTTGATGTTTAATGACACCAGAGTTGATACTAGTTGATGTTTAATGACACCAGAGTTGATACTAGTTGATGTTTAATGACACCAGAGTTGATACTAGTTGATGTTTAATGACACCAGAGTTGATACTAGTTGATGTTTAATGACACCAGAGTAGATACTAGTTGATGTTTAATGACACCAGAGTTGATACTAGTTGATGTTTAATGACACCAGAGTTGATACTAGTTGATGTTTAATTACACCAGAGTTGATACTAGTTGATGTTTAATGACACCAGAGTAGATACTAGTTGATGTTTAATGACACCAGAGTTGATACTAGTTGATGTTTAATGACACCAGAGTTGATACTAGTTGATGTTTAATGACACCAGAGTTGATACTAGTTGATGTTTAATGACACCAGAGTTGATACTAGTTGATGTTTAATGACACCAGAGTTGATACTAGTTGATGTTTAATGACACCAGAGTTAATACTAGTTGATGAATCAAGTACAGCAAAAACAATAAAGGACCCAGAACAGAACTTTGAGGGACTCCACACAAAAGATCCGCCGATTCAGACCTCATTTGATTGGCAGATACACTAAAACTGCGCTATATAAATAAAAATGACTTACTTGCTTATAAATCAACAAACTTCAAAGTCACAAGAACCAAATAAACTGAGAATAAATAATTAATTGTATGTAATTATAACCACGTCATAAAGTCTATAGAAGAAAAACTTAATCAGAATAAGAAAAAAACAACAGTTTTGTTAAATTTATATATATATAATATATTATACTGTATATATATGAAATTATTTTGTTTAATGGATGAATTTAGTTTTTCTATATATGGATATATGGATATGTATATGTGTATTTACACATATATATAAATACTTATATATGTATATGTATATATATATATATATATATATATATATATATATATATATATATATATATATATATATATATATACACCATGACACCAGAGTTGATACTATATATATATATATATATATATGGTCCTGAGCCGTGTGCGAGGAACCATCAGTAGATTCTGATCCACAGATCTCAGAGCCCGAGCTGGGGTGTAAGTCTGGATCAGATCACTGATGGAAGGTCTGACCATGAATAGATCTGAAAGTAAGAACCAGAATTTCAAAATGATCCTGAAAGAAACTGGAAGCCAGTGAAGAGTTTTAAGGAGAAATGTGAGTTCTTCTACTAGAGCGGCTCAGCATTCTCGCTGCAGAGTTTTGAATCAGACCTCATTTGATTGGCAGATACATTGGCCTGGACATTTCTAATGTATCTGTACATGATGTCCATCTGATCATTCTCTTTTCTTGTTTAACCTGGACTTCATCCCTGAACCTAAGCCTTTGAAAGTTAGGTCTCAGAGGCGTGTCATCTCAGCCGATACTGTGAAATACTTGATCAAGTGGCACCTGTTAAAGTGAACTTGAAAATACAGAAAAAAACGGTGCCCTTGGACAAATGAAGATCTCCTGAGTCAGAAGAGACTTTTTCGAAAGACTGAGCGTCTCTGGAAGTCCACTAAACTTGAGGTGCACAGACTTCACCTCAGGGATCTGATGTCTTCTTACAATGAGATGGTGGAACCTGTAGATCTGACCCCAAAGTTTTGTTTGACATGATTAATTCTCTCGTGTCTCCTGCTCCTCAAATCACGCCTGTCTTCTGTGAAGCTGACAGCAATGCATTGTTGAGATTTTTCATTGACAAAATTAAATTGATCAAAGAGAAAATCCTTTGTTTGGAACCTCTACTGTCTCTGAGCCCCTCTCCTCCTCTTGGTCTTCCTTCACTGCTGTATCTTTGGGTGATATTAATAACTGGTGAACAAGATGAAACCCTCTTGCTCAGATGACGTCTAAAATGTTGAATATTGTTTTGATTGTTTAAGCGCTTTGTGACCCTGGTCTGGAAAAGCGCTATATAAATAACAATTACTTACTTACTTTTTGGGTTGTTGATTGTTGTGTTGTTGTGTATCATGTGGTTATGAATAATCAACAAATCAATACATTTATAAATATTTATTATAATTATAATTTATTAATATCATCTTGAACACTGGTGTAGAAGCTGCAGATGCATCATGGGAAAGAAAAGTTGAGGTGGAGAGTGTTTCCTCTCAGCAGTCGTCGACTCACACTCGTCAGCTTTACAGACGTGCACACACACACGTGCACACACACACACACACACACACACACACACACACACACACACACACACACACACACACACACACACACACACACACACACACACACACACACATTCCTGGCTCTGCTGGCACAGCTGAGCCGTGATACTCCAGATGGTCCGGGTGGTCTGAGGTTCTTGAGAAGGAGATGTTAGAACCTCACACAGAGTCTCACACGAGCAGGTGCAGGTGACGCTCAGGTGTGACGCTCAGGTGAGCATCGGTCATGTGACCCGTCGTCAGCAGCTGTTGGCACACACACCTCAGCAGGTGTGTGTGCCAACAGCTGCTGGAATGATTGACACTCGAGGGAGTGATTGACCACAGGGAGGATGGAAGTGGAGAGGAAAATAATGTGAGAGATGGAGGGGGAGGAGGGGAGGATGGGAGGAGGGGAGGAGGAGGAGAGAAGGAGGAGGAGGAGGAGAGAAGGAGGAGAGAAGGAGGAGGAGGAGGAGGAGGAGGAGGACGAGGACGGGGGAGACCAGCAAGTTCAGGCTAATAGAGGTTTTTGTGTTTCTTGTGTCTGGACGTGTTGAGCCTCAACCAACTCTTACACATGTTGACTTAAGGTTCTAAGTGTAGACACACACACACACACACACACACACACACACACACACACACACACACACACACACACACACACACACACACACACACACACACACACACACACACACACACACACACACACACACGCACATCCATACCCTGATGTGACCTTTAAATAAACGTCACACAAACAAAGGAATCTCTCGTCTCAACATTCAAAACAAGTGACAGAAACAAAGATTCACAACTTTTCACCAAACATAAACACAAACATGAACATAAACACAAACATGAACATAAACACAAACACAAACACAAACACAAACACCAACACCAACACCAACACCAACACAAACACAAACACAAACACAAACACAAACATAAACATAAACATAAACACAAACACAAACACAAACACAAACACAAACATAAACACAAACACAAACAAAGATTAGAAATAAAATGATCTGTAAAACGTGTGTCTCAGAAGGTCTATGATGTTCTCTGATGACGCTGAGGCATTAGGAGTAAATGTGAAAGTCATGTTGCGTTGTATGTGATTGTTGTGTGCGGCTGTTGTTTGCAACTGTTGTATGTGACTGTTGTGTGTGACTGTTGAGTGTTACTGTTGTGTGTGACTGTTGCGTGTTACTGTTGTGTGCGGCTGTTGTTTGCAACTGTTGTATGTGACTGTTGCGTGTTACTGTTGTTTGTGACTGTTGCGTGTTACTGTTGTGTGTGACTGTTGCGTGTTACTGTTGTGTGTGACTGTTGTGTGTTACTGTTGTGTGTGACTGTTGCGTGTGACTATTGTGTGTTACTGTTGTGTGCGACTGTTGCGTGAGACTGTTGCATGTGACTGTTGCGTGTGACTGTTGTGTGTTACTGTTGTGTGTGACTGTTGCGTGATACTGTTGTGTGCGACTGTTGCGTGAGACTGTTGTGTGTGACTGTTGTGTGTAACTGTTGTGTGTGAGGGTTGTGTGTGACTGTTTTATGTGACTGTTGCGTGATACTGTTGTGTGCGAATGTTGCGTGCGACTGTTGTGTGTGACTGTTTCAGTTTCAGTTTATTTATTTAAAAGGACAATGTGCAGTTGTGTGTGACTGTTGTATAATAATCATCATAATAATCATATAATAATAATAATCATAATCATCATCATAATAATAATAATCATAATAATAATCATAATAATAATCATAATAATCATCATAATAATAATAATAATAATAATAATAATAATAAGCATCATACTAATAATAATAAGCATCATACTAATCATCATAATAATAGAACGCCGCTATATAAATAGAGATTATTATTATTATGATGATTATTAATAATCATCATAATAATAATCATTCTGAACAATAGCTCCAGAAGTGGGCGTGGCCTCCTGCAGCCTCAATAAATCAAAGCATTAAAAGTGTATTTAAAATAATGAGGTTTGCGTCGAGCACTGAAGGGAATAATCAATTAATAGATCAGTTGTGACGTGTGTGAGAAGAATGGAAACCATATGTGTTTACGTTGGTCTGAACGTATGAATCACATCACGACTCCACCCTCGGCTCTTATGGACGAGCTTTGTTTGGCCGAGAGGGCGAGCTAAGTGTGATCACATGTTTTCCAGCGTCTGGCATGTTTACGTCTCCTTCCTCTGGAGTGATAACGACCACGAGCGTCGTCGACGACGTGAAGACTTCAAACAAGAGAACGAGATGTTGTAACGACTTTTGTATGTTGCCGTGACGACGGTGAAGAAACACACGTCGTGTCAAAACGTGCTTCATGAAAAACAAAAACGTTTTATTGCCGACGAGCAGCAGCACGTTCAGATGTTCCGTCGTGACGATAATGATGTTTTATCACGACGGTTCTTCGCCGCCTCCATGTTGGCGCCGGCGCCGCCACGTGCTCCAGAACCAGCGGCGCCGCCACGTGCTCCAGAACCAGCGGCGCCGTCACGTGCTCCAGAACCAGCGGCGCCGTCACGTGCTCCAGAACCAGCGGCGGCGTCACGTGCTCCAGAACCTGCGGCGCCGTCACGTGCTCCAGAACCAGCGGCGCCGTCACGTGCTCCAGAACCAGCGGCGCCGTCACGTGCTCCAGAACCAGCGGCGCCGTCACGTGCTCCGGAACCAGCGGCGCCATCACGTGCTCCAGAACCAGCGGCGCCGTCACGTGCTCCGGAACCAGCGGCGCCATCACGTGCTCCAGAACCAGCGGCGCCGTCACGTGCTCCAGAACCAGCGGCGCCGTCACGTGCTCCAGAACCAGCGGCGCCGTCACATGGTCCAGAACCAGCGGCGCCGTCACATGGTCCAGAACCAGCGGCGTCTCTCGTCGTCACTGGCGTCGATGTGAGCGACAGCTGCCAGTCAAAGGTTCTCATCCGTTGATGGTTCATGACTTCACACGTTCAAGGTCAACACGAGTTTGACAAGATCTCAAGATTGAAACTTTACTCTCGATCCTCCATGAGTTTCATGAATCCTTAGAGTCGGATCGAGTTTGAAATGTTCAGTTTATTTTAGAAACACTTTTTCTCTTCAAATTAATTCTTATAACTTTTGTAAAACGAACATTGTTTGCAAACTAATGCTGTTTCTTTGCCAAAGTAAACTGTAATATTTCAAATAATAAATGATGAAAACAGTAACATTAAAATAATAAAAACAACACCTAATATATACAGTATATAAATTAATTTAAATCAAATTTCATGTGAATTGTGGTTTTGTTATTTCGGAGCTGGATATAAAAACATGCTTCGAGACGACAAACTTGAAAACGTTCAGCTCTGTGAGTGAATTATTAGGAAACAACAGTAATTTAGCAGATGAAACGAGTATTTAAAGTATCTTTAAGTCGTAAATGTTGTTATTTTGTTCTGTGACGGCTGCAGGTGAGACGAGTCGAGCCACGCCTTGAGTTTGATGCAACTGAGCCGCTCTAGTAGAAGAACTCACATTTCTCCTTCAAACACCAGTTTCTTTCAGGATCATTTTAAAATTCTGGTTCTTACTTTCAGATCTATTCATGGTCAGACCTTCATGATCTGATCCACCCGAGAATCTTTTTAAGTATATATTGTGTATTGTTTTGATTGTTCAAGCGCTTTGTGACCCTGGTCTGGAAACATCTTGACTAATAACTATTACTAACTAACTGAGTCTTTTCATGTGTGAAGAGATTCTGAAGGAAACTTGAATTTCAATGAAACCTTTTCTTCGTGGGTCTGGTGCCGGTCGTGGAGAGGAAGTGTGTGTTGTGCGGGCGAGCAGGTCCAGGCCGGTGTCTGGAGACGTCAAGGCGTCTCTCGTCTCGTCGACGATGATGTCGAGGTCGTCGCTCGTCTGGCAACAGAAGTCGAAGCTCGTGTCTCGCTGACAGACGTCCAGGTGTCGAGTGAACAACACTCGCGGCTCGCCGTCCGTCAACAGGTGGCGCTAATTGAACTTCACAGGCTGTCGATGCTGATGTTCAGACGCTGAGGAAGATTAAAGATCTGGAGAAAGATGTTGCTGAATATTCAGTGTTTATGTTTGAGATCAGGTGTGTCGAGACGTGTCTCTGAAAGAAGATAAAAGATCGTGTTGATATGTCGACGTGTAAAGTTGTGTGAGATGAGATAAGATAAGAGATGATGAGATAAGATCTCAACATGTCAACAACTGTACAGACAATAATGAATGAAGGGAATTGATGAGGATTTTGAAGAGAAAAAACACATGGATGATGAAGAAGAATCGAACCTTCAAAGTCAAAGACACGTTCGATAATAATGTTGATTCCTTTACTTCGACACCAGGTCCTGAGAGATGTTTCTTCTGATCCAATTTTATGAAATCTAGTCCAACAAAAACAGAATTATGTAACTCGTGGTGAAAATCTTCTCGTCAGGTTTGTTCGTTTCCACTACAAGCTCGTTTCTAGAGTGGAAACTCATTTATAATAATAACAATAGTAATAACAAGAGCAGTTTGTTTCTCATCAGAAATACTGTCTCACTATTTTGTTGGAGCTGCTGAAAGACTTCCTTCGCTCTTGATCCAGAGATTCTAGTTTAAGTTTAAATCAAAGATGATCCACGTTCGTGACAAAAGTCTTCGAATCTTCCTCGAGATCTTCGGACGCTGCTGATGGTTTGGACTCAGGTGCGACTCGCGCTCGTGTCGTGTGACGGTTGAGGAGTCGCTCCCAGCGTCTGCTCCGGGCCTGAAAAGATCTTTTCCTTCAGCATGGATTTGTTATTGAACGCTTGTCAGTCACGTAACACGCTCTGTCAGCCGGAGACGTTTGTTTTGGCTCCGACAACACGTTTTGTTTCCCACTGTTTCTGAGCGGAGCTTAAAGTCGTCCAGATCGAGGAGCTCGGACAAGGTTGTCTCGGCTCCCCTGGATCCTCCACATTCTTCTGCGCTTGTGTGCGTTGTGCGAGCGAGCCGTGTCAAGACGCAGCTTGCCAGCTTTCCATTAGAAGTTCAGAGCTGTCAGGCGAGCGAAGGCAAACATGCTTTGTAAAGAGGAAACATTTGACCCGATCCGAGAGCAGATCCCGACCCGTCGAGCGCCGGCGCTGAAGACGACGTCGGCAGCATATGGAGGCCATTAGGACTCGCGGCGTGAGCGGCGCTCTCAGGGGGCCGCGCTCTCAGGGGGCCGCGCTGCAGTCAGTTACTGGACTTAGTAAAACAAATGTCTTGTTAAAGTCCTCGGCGAGGGACACGGTCCAGCAGCGACAGAACCTTCAGTCACAAACGTCAATAACCAGAGCAGGTTAACAAAGTTTTACATTAACTAACACACTCTCAGCTCCAGAATCACTTTTATAATCTACACTTTCAGAACATTTTTCACTTTCATTGGAACTTTTGATTATTTTTCACCGGGATCGTTGGAGATCAGATGCAACGACATCATCGTAAATAAATAATTCATTGATTAATTTATTGATCGTGGAAACTTTTTCATTGATTAATAATATTTGAATAAAAAAGTAACAACACTAGCTTTAATAATAAAATGTGCATCAACGTAGACAGAGTTGTGAGTTCGAATCCCAGTGAAGTCTCAGGCCGAGGCTCCTTGAAGATCCATGAACTTCGACTCCATGATCTCCTCAATGAAGTGTTATGTTCTTCTCTGGTTGGACTGCGAGGGCACAGGAGGACAGAGAAGACAAGGATCCAGTTCTGAGGCGCTTCAGACCAGAATGTTCTCAGAGACTCGTGTTGTTCTGGTTTTGCTCTCACCATCGTGACCTCAGAGATCTGTCGAGGTTCGTAGCGTCTCGTGCGCGACTCCTTCAGATAAACCTCCAAAACCATCGAGATTGTTGACACGACAACAACACAACAACAACACAACAACACAACAACAACACAAGCCACAGTGTGGGAGGAAACATGAGGTTTCTGGGTTTGTTTGGCTTGTGTCGCTGGTTCAAGTCCAGCATGACCTCAGACGACCTGCAGGTTGAAGGTCGTGGGTCACTTGTGTCGCCTCATACTCCGTCCTGGTCCCAGTCACTGACCTTCTGACCCTCTGACCTCCGAGTTCAGGGTCAGAGACCCACGAAGCTCTCGCTCCTCAGAAAGAGCTTCACACACACGGTTCAGGAAGTCGATCTCAATCTCAGTTTCTCCTGAACATTAACCGCAGAACAGCTGAAATCACTTGAACATTAACCAGCTTCGGAGGATCCTGTTCCCCTGCTGAGCGTCTCACGTCCAGGAAAGAATGTATTTCTGCTGTGTTTGTTCAGTTCTAGTGGAGACTTTTATGAATATATACATCTAAACCGACAAAGATCTCAGGAATAAACTGACTTTGATTTATTTAGAAGCGTGGCCGGAAACTTCTTCCCATGATTCATAGCTGGACACGTCCATCTGGACAAGTGACTTGAAGAATATTTCATATGTTTCTCAGGCTTGGTCTCCTTGATAGTATTTGATTGATTTAAAAATCATTCATTCCTTCAAAGAAGAAGAAACATCAACAGACATTTTGAAAGAATGCAACTGAAGATGAGTCAGAGATGATGTCATCAGTTCAGTCACATGACTATTGTGTAACATGTTTGATTGTGTTAATACACAACTTTACAGACTCACACAGAACATGTTAGTGAAGGTTCTTGTTAAATCGTGTGAAACGGTCCAAACAAAGACCAGATTTACCTGCGTATGGAGATAAATCATCAGTGCTGAGTTCACAGAGAGGGGTTGAGATTGAATGAGTTGATGATGTGTTTCTTCGAACCTGAGATGTTCCTCCAGAAGTGACCGAGTGTGTCTTGTGTCTCCAGGTTGACCGGTAATGAACCACTGTCCATCCTGCCTCTGAACTCTCTTCCCGAGGAGACCGTGGGCCGCGCCCACTTCAAGCTGTGCGACCGGCTGAAGCTGGAGAAGAAGCAGCGCCGCATGTGCAGACGAGACCCTCGCGTGGCCGAGACCCTGAGGGAGGCCATCGCCATGAGCGCCCAGGAGTGCCAGTACCAGTTCCGCTTCGAGAGGTGGAACTGCACCTTAGAGGGGCGCCACCGAGCCAACATCCTGAAGAGAGGTGAGTCCACGACCGCCGCCGCCATGAGACTCGACTGACCCCGGTTTCCTCGCCGCAGGATTCAAAGAGACCGCCTTCTTGTACGCCGTCTCCTCGGCGGGTCTGACTCACGCGCTGGCGAAGGCGTGCAGCGCCGGACGCATGGAGCGCTGCACCTGCGACGAGGCCCCGCACCTGGAGAACCGCAAGGCGTGGCAGTGGGGCGGCTGCGGGGACAACCTGAAGTACGCCAACAAGTTCGTCAAGGACTTCCTGGGCAAACGCTCCAACAAGGACCTGCGAGCACGAGTGGACATGCACAACACCAACGTCGGCATGAAGGTGAGCGACGTTCACTCGTAGAAATCGAGGCGTACAGGAAAAGATATATTGAAATACTTGGATATAAATACACTCACATATATGGCGACTGGTAAATGTGTATAAACAAGGAAATATTTACGTTTATTTTTCGTCCACATTTCCAAAAAGCAACTGTTCACCAACTGGTCTATTCCTGCTGGCAATGCTTGCTGGGAATTGTGGGTTATTGTAGTCTTCTAAACTCCGCCCCCATGATGAAAGCACGAACCAATCATTTTGACGGAGCTTCTCTCAACCCTGGACGACAGTTTTCGGTGCATTAAAAAGAAAAGGCAAAACTTTCCCACAGGCGTCGACTTTGCAAATGTATCACGAGAATAAGCGAAAATAAATTGATCCACAATTTCAACTGGAGGCAGAAGCAGCTGCTGATGTTCTCTGATGAACTTCCTGACAAATGCACCGCGAACGCCGCGAACGTTGTTACCGATGCGAACGCCGCGAACACAGTGAAAACCGCGAACAACGCGAACACCGCGAGCACCGTGAACACCGTAAACACCGTGAACGCCGTGACACCCTGAACACATTGTGACACCCTGAACCCCGTGACACCGTGAACACCCTGAACACATCGTGACACCGTGAACCCCGTGACACCGTGAACACCCTGAACACATCGTGACACCGTGAACCCCGTGACACCGTGAACACCCTGAACACATCGTGACACCGTGAACCCCGTGACACCGTGAACACCCTGAACACACCGTGAACCCCGTGACACTGTGAACACCCTGAACACACCGTGAACATCGTGACACCGTGAACACCCTGAACACACCGTGAAACCCGTGACACTGTGAACACCCTGAACACACCGTGAACCCCGTGACACTGTGAACACCCTGAACACACCGTGAACCCCGTGACACTGTGAACACCCTGAACACACCGTGAACATCGTGACACCGTGAACACCCTGAACACACCGTGAACATCGTGACACCGTGAACACCGTGAACACACCGTGAACTCCGTGAACACCGTGAACACCCTGAACACACCGTGAACTCCGTGACACCGTGAACACCCTGAACACACCGTGAACTCCGTGAACACCGTGAACACCCTGAACACACCGTGAACTCCGTGAACACCGTGAACACCCTGAACACACCGTGAACTCCGTGACACCGTGAACACCCTGAACACACCGTGAACTCCGTGAACACCGTGAACACCCTGAACACACCGTGAACCCCGTGACACCGTGAACACCCTGAACACACCGTGAACCCTGTGACACCGTGAACACCCTGAACACACCGTGAACATCGTGACACCGTGAACACCCTGAACACACCGTGAACTCCGTGAACACCGTGAACACCCTGAACACACCGTGAACTCCGTGACACCGTGAACACCCTGAACACACCGTGAACTCCGTGAACACCGTGAACACCCTGAACACACCGTGAACTCCGTGAACACCGTGAACACCCTGAACACACCGTGAACTCCGTGACACCGTGAACACCCTGAACACACCGTGAACTCCGTGAACACCGTGAACACCCTGAACACACCGTGAACCCCGTGACACCGTGAACACCCTGAACACACCGTGAACCCTGTGACACCGTGAACACCCTGAACACACCGTGAACTCCCTGTGACACCGTGAACACCCTGAACACACCGTGAACTCCGTGAACACCGTGAACACCCTGAACACACCGTGAACTCCGTGAACACCGTGAACACCCTGAACACACCATGAACTCCGTGAACACCGTGAACACCCTGAACACACCGTGAACCCCGTGACACCGTGAACACCCTGAACCCCGTGACACTGTGAACACCCTGAACACACCGTGAACACCGTGACACCATGAACACCCTGAACACCCTAAACACCGTGACACTATGAACACCGTAAATACACTGTGAACACTGTGAACTCTGTGAACACCGTGAAAACGCACCATCTTGGACTCATGACCGCGGCGTGTCGGAGCCTGTTGAGCAGGCGTCGAGGTCAATATATCAGAATAACAGCCATAAAATATCCTGTCAAACCGAGCGAATAAACCGTCTGGAAAATCTGACTTTTAATGTTGTGGTCATTTTCATTTTGCTCTCCGAGTGAATTACTGCGGAGACACACTTCCCAAATGTTAGTGGACTCCAGCTCTCCCCGGTGACTCGTTCGGGCTCTTCCTTCTCTTGGCGCTGCTCGCTCTCTCAGGATGTTCTTTTGTGATTACAGATTTACTACTTTTCTATTTCACTTGAACATGGAGCTCTGCCGCATTTTTGCTGTGTTCTCACACGAGGCCGGGCTGGAATGTTCTGGCCCCGGCGCCCCCGTCCAAACGCTAGCGCTGACCTATCAGATGTTGGTGACCTGCTGGTGCGAGGGTTTGCACTTCCCGTCTTTCCATCTCTTTTGCTTTCTGAGAAGCCAGTGAAACGGAGAAGCTTTCCAGTCGTCTGTGAATGTGTTGTGATGAGACCTCGTGGTCCGTCTGCGCCGAGCTCTGGTCCACTGAGCAGGTCAAGAGTCCTTCGAAGACGCTGAAGCTCACACGTCGACTGTGGAAAAACAGGTCGACTGTAAAAAAAACACTGCTTTTGTCTCGATTGAACCCAGAACCAGATCAAACCGAAACACATCCTCAGCATCAGATTGTTGTCTCACCTTCATAAGTCACTTATTGGTCAAACACATATTTCTGGTGTAACTCGGCTGTTTTTGGTTTGTGATACTGTGATACTGTGATACTGTGATACTATGATACTGTGATACTATGATACTGTGATACTGTGATACTGTGATACTGTGATACTGTGATACTGTGATACTGTGATACTGTGATACTGTGATAGTAGGATATAGTAATTTCAAACTTTCTACTCACCCTCATGTTGAGTATCTCAAGACAAGAAATGTTTCAAAGAAAGTAGCGTAAACTCGTCTTTCAAGGTCACCCTTGCACACTGTCACTGACCCGAGAGTTACCTTTGATAACCTGGGATCTTCTGCTACAAACGTTCTTAAAATATAAACTTGTTTAAGCTTTTCTCTTCTCGTGTGGAGCGTCAATAAAAGACTTTAGAGTCAAACAGTTTGAAGGTATTTGGATGTTTTTAAGAGTCTTCTTGGACGAAAACGAAGACAACTGAGCTCCAGTCGCTACATTAAAATGAACAAACATTTTTGTCTCTAAAAAGAACAGATTTCTCTGAAAATAGTCCACATGAGTCGACATGAGGGTGAAATTTAGTTTTTAACTTCCTGAACTTCTCTGACTCTGCAGGAAAGTCTCGCGACGACCAAGTCATGTTGTCTTTGTCTCTTTGTAAACCTTCTTGTCCTCGCTTTCTTCGTCCAAATCCTAGTGACTTGTTGGTCAGAAACAAAAAGGCCTCGTCCAAGGACGATGCAACTGTTTTTCTTCCGGCCATCAATCTTCTTCCTCCAGTTTAACTTCTCAAACACCAGCTCTGTGTTGTTGTCTCCTTCAGAGTCTGTCTTCAGTGACGTCACTCTCGGAACGAACACCAACCACACCTGAGTGGACGAGGGTTAAACTGTGAGAACAAAGTATCAGATTCTATGTTTTAAGTTGAAGGAAGACAATGAAAAACAAACAATTATATAAGAAACGCTTCTGTTCTGTTTGGACTAAACTAGTCCAAGTCTCAGCATCTGAAGGTCATGTTCGTCTCAGCTTCATATTAACTCTGGTTCAAGACCTGGATCACCTGTGGTTGTGTGTGTGTGTTGTGTTGTGTTGTGCTCACACAGACACACAACACATGAAACAGTCCTAACAAGCGTGTGATGATAGTTTAAGGTTCGTTCTAGACGTGGGTAAACAGAGTCGACGTGATTAGACTCATCCAGACGTCACGCCGCGGTGACTCCAGGAGCCCAAAACAAATCAGACATTATTCCTAAATTAAACGTCTCAACAATAATCGTCCTCATCAATCCTGAAACCTCAAATTTACATTCTTCGCCATCAAAAGATCTTTCAAGCTCCAGGCTCGCTCGACGCATGTTTACACAACAGAAGGATGATTCAGTCGCTCGTCTGGATCCTGAACAGTCTTTTCTTGTCCCCTCCAGGTCATCAAGGCCGGCGTGGAGACCACCTGCAAGTGCCACGGCGTCTCCGGGTCCTGCACGGTCCAGACCTGCTGGCGGCAGCTCCAGCCCTTCCACAAGATCGGCAAGGAGTTGAAGCAGCGCTACGAGAACTCTGTGAAGGTGGGCAGCTCCACCAACGAGGCCACGGGGGAGGCGGAGATCTCCACGGGCCGCGGCCAACAGCCGCCCACCCAGCAGCAGCCGCTGCCGGGCCTGAACGAGCAGATCCACCGCACCATGGACCTGATCCACATCGAGGACTCGCCCAGCTTCTGCAGGCCCAGCAAGTACTCGTCGGGCACCGCGGCCCGCAAGTGCTACAAGGACAAGAACTGCGACGCCATCTGCTGCGGGCGAGGTCACAACACGCAGAGCCGCGAGGTGACCCGGCCCTGCCAGTGCCAGGTCCACTGGTGCTGCTACGTGGAGTGCAAGCAGTGCATGCAGAGGGAGGAGGTCTACACCTGCAAGGGCTAGCTGCTCCAGGACCGGACTTGTACATATGCTTCGTCAACAAACACGATGCAAGAAGCACTTTGAGGGGTTCGTGCTGAAGACTTTGTCGACCCTCAGACAACTGGGCCCAACATCTCAAGCAACAGAGACTCTTCTGGTCCTCGTGGATCCACGACCGGGCGCCGACCGGCACCTGAAGAAGAGCGAGTCTCCTGATGGTTTTTTTATTTGACGGAAGCGTGCGTGAGGTTTGACGACAATGAAAACATCTTCAGAGACTGGACAGGGTGTAGGACTCGACACATGCTCACGTGTTGTAAATAAATATAGTTCTATCTATTGACTTATACAAGCCACTTATCTAACGATGTTAAACCACTAACCGCACGCGTCGCCTCGCGACACTAGCGTCCGTCGCTGCGGGTAATTTATCGACGCTTCGGGACTCCTGCTCGCGGAGACAAAGAATCTTTTATTTTGAAAGTCTTTCATACGAGTCATGTGGGCTCGGCCTGGAACCAGCGTTCAGGGAAGAACTTAAACCACTATAAATATTTGGACAACGTAGAGAAAGTAGCACAAGACGACAGTGACCGTGTTCAACGGTTCAACGTGGTGGAGTCGAGTCCATCGATTCTTTTCTCTCTGGCGCAGGAATGTAACTCACACCACATTTCTGACCGTCTCAGCTGCCGCCATGCCTTTGAGCCAAACATGCACAGAGACGCTTCATATATAGTGTGACTTCCATCGAGTTTCTACAGATGATATGAGTTTAAATCCTACTTTTCTGGGTTACTTTTTACACAAAATACTTTTCAAATACTTCTTCAATATATTTGCACTTTCAAGTTTTAGGGCAGGATTCTTGTAACTATTATCAAATATAATCCTTGTCAAACCGGCTCGAAACCTTGTCGTATTACTGACGAAAATTCTGGTTTAATGTGAGAAAAGTAGTCTTTGAACAGTAGTTATAGTCTCACCTGTCTTTGTGTCCTCTCTAGTCTCACCTGTCTTTGTGTCCTCTCTAGTCTCACCTGTCTTTGTGTCCTCTCTAGTCTCACCTGTCTATGTGTCCTCTCTAGTCTCACCTGTCTATGTGTCCTCTCTAGTCTCACCTGTCTATGTGTCCTCTCTAGTCTCACCTGTCTATGTGTCCTCTCTAGTCTCACCTGTCTATGTGTCCTCTCTAGTCTCACCTGTCTATGTGTCATCTCTAGTCTCACCTGTCTATGTGTCCTCTCTAGTCTCACCTGTCTATGTGTCCTCTCTAGTCTCACCTGTCTATGTGTCCTCTCTAGTCTCACCTGTCTATGTGTCCTCTCTAGTCTCACCTGTCTTTGTGTCCTCTCTAGTCTCACCTGTCTATGTGTCCTCTCTAGTCTCACCTGTCTTTGTGTCCTCTCTAGTCTCACCTGTCTATGTGTCCTCTCTAGTCTCACCTGTCTTTGTGTCCTCTCTAGTCTCACCTGTCTATGTGTCCTCTCTAGTCTCACCTGTCTATGTGTCCTCTCTAGTCTCACCTGTCTATGTGTCCTCTGTATTCTCACCTGTCTTTGTGTCCTCTCTAGTCTCACCTGTCTTTGTGTCCTCTCTAGTCTCACCTGTCTATGTGTCCTCTGTATTCTCACCTGTCTATGTGTCCTCTCTAGTCTCACCTGTCTATGTGTCCTCTCTAGTCTCACCTGTCTATGTGTCCTCTGTATTCTCACCTGTCTTTGTGTCCTCTCTAGTCTCACCTGTCTTTGTGTCCTCTCTAGTCTCACCTGTCTATGTGTCCTCTGTATTCTCACCTGTCTTTGTGTCCTCTCTAGTCTCACCTGTCTTTGTGTCCTCTCTAGTCTCACCTGTCTATGTGTCCTCTGTATTCTCACCTGTCTATGTGTCCTCTCTAGTCTCACCTGTCTTTGTGTCCTCTCTAGTCTCACCTGTCTTCTCTCCATCACATCCATGAACCTCGACGTGTCCTCAGACCTTCTCTCCACGTGTTGACATGTCCTCATGTCCTCATGTCTCGAGCTTCTCGAACTCTGACTCTTCTAACTCGTGTCTCGTCGCTCTCCTGTCCTCACCTGTCCTCACCTGCTCCACCGCGCCTTCACTCTCCTCTTCACCTCCATACTCTCCATCGTTCTTCGGACATACATCTGAGCATCATCATGTTCTCGTGTGACTGGAGAGGTTTGAGGATCTTTTGAGGGAGACTCTGGTGGAAACACAGATCATGTCTCGCTGCAGGAGAAACATAACAAGGAGCCTGAGACGCCCCACAGCGTCTGGTATGTTTGTTCGTAACACACTCAACACTCCCTGAAGAACATCTGGGATCAGACGTGGAATCTCCAGGCGTCTGTTTGAACTCCTGCACGGATTCTATTTACTGAGGACGAGAGGCTAAATTATTGTCGTAAATAACCACGAGTTGAGTTGATTTCCTGTATCTCTGACTTGTCGTCCGTCGTTCAGGCGTCAAAAAGAAAGAAAACATTTCCCGACATTTGAAGAGACACGAGCGTCTCGGTCGAACCCGACGAAAGATCGCGCGACGTCGCGGGAAGATAAATATCGCTCACAACTTTTCCGACAATTGAAAAAATGGATTGATTGTGAAAAGATCACATGTTCATGTCTTATGGGAACTAAATTATTCTACTCTACCTCATGTGTATAAACAGATTTCAAATGACTGGTAAGAATGTATTTAAGTTATTTAACATCTTTGTATAACAAAGGAGAGAAAAATCTGAAATAATAAAATGAATTTTTAAATTACTCAACGTGTGGTTTTTATGTTTGTGTTGCCGTGAGAAGATCAAGTGTTTTTGAGATTTTCAATCCGCTCGTTAGATTCGACTCTTAAGACGAGTCACATGCTTGCCTGACGAGTCAAAGACTCGTGTTTGATCTGTTGAGGTTCGAGTCTTTGACAGATTTGTTCGAAACAAAACCATTTAAAAGATAAAGACAGAAGTTTCTACTTGACATCCTTTTTAACATTTTGTTGGAGCCCGAGGTCAATTGTTGGATCTCTTTAGATCAGCTTTAAATCCTTAAAACCGTTGACATTAAAAGCATTTAGAGATGTTTAAGATTGTTTCTCTTAGTACAGATGTTTCTTTTTACTGCAATATTGACAGTCATGGAGCCCGAGGTCACTTTGACGTCTTTAGAGCATTTTTTTTTAAAATATTTTCACGTTTAAAACAACATCAACACTGATGTTCATGATGATGATGACAATAATGTAAACGACAGCCGAGTCAGAACTTCACGACTCATCTTGAGAATCAAAGATTTGGATCAGAACCTGGAGTGAAGGTCATGGGTTCGGGTTCAGACAAACACATGCTTCCCTCCGTGATGACATCGTTTAGCTGTAATTAATCCAAGTGCGTTGAATTCCCGCGACAGATCAGACACGTTGTTGCTCCCACATATCTGCAGGCGTCATGGCCGGAGACTGGGCTGATCCGGGCTGAGAACACAGACTCCACATCTGGCAGTCAAAACAAAACCCAATCAGGGAGTATCGGCTCTATTAGGGCGAACATGGAGGGGAAATCCCTGACTATCCTCAACACGTGTCGCTGAATTAGCTTCAGTTCCCTGTTGGTCGCGCTCGCTCAGGAGCTTTAGCGTCGCAGCCTTCTGTCTCCGCTCGCGTCCAGAACCAGCGTCATCTGTCGGAGCAGCTGCGAGGAATCCAAGCCTCAGATGTCGCCTCAATGTTCTGGATCATCAACGTCATGGGTTCAGTCCTGATCAATGATCAAACATTTGTATTTGATTCTGTTAGATTAAAATTATTATATACGTATACGCCGTACTTAAATGAATGCTAAAAGATAATCCAAATATAAAGTATAAATTACTTGCTTGATCTAAGAGCTTAAACGTTTGACGACACATTCAAAATCAACATTTCACTCCAGACTGATCCACTGGTTCAAGACAAGCTTGGATCAGAATTAGAGATACGACCCCGGTTAAAAGACGGAAACCCACACCGAGAACATTTGAATGATTAGATTACAAGAAAACAAATCAGGATGTCTCTCTACGGGTGATCGTGACACAGGGAACTTGAAAGAACCATTTGGCCGGAAAGGACGACCCCCTGGATGGGAAAATTTGCCTTAAATATAGCGATGTTTCTACAACTCGGGACCTTTTCTCTCAGGACTATAGATCTGTACAGTCGCCGGGACCAAGTGTGTCCGATCGATCGTAAAGCTTGTATTTTGTTTGACTTGAAGCAGTGAATAAACGACCCGTGACACACTCTGGATTGTTCATCTCTCTTCATACGAGTCATCTCTTCAACAGCCCTCTCGGTAACGGTGACCTGATCAGCTCCCATAATGCTTACCTTTAAAATCAGGAAAATTGTCTTAAAAAAAATCAAAATAGTTTTAACAAGAAAATAAATGAATCAAACATAAAAAACAAGAAACAAGAAATATCTGACACTTTATTACTATATCAGTCAAGGGGTCACACAGGTGAGAGGTAACACAGGTGAGAGGTCACAGAGGTGAGGGGTCACACAGGTTAGAGGTCACACAGGGGAGGGGGTCACACAGGTTAGAGGTCACAAAAGTGAGAGGTCACACAGGTGAGGGGTCACACAGGTGAGGGGTCACACAGGTGAGGGGTCACACAGGTGAGGGGTCACACAGGTGAGCGCGACGAGCTGAGAAACACCTGAGTTCATGCTGCAGGTTGATGAGTTTTCCTGGGAGAGAAGCCACTTCCTCTCTGGAAAGAGTGATAGTCTGACCTCCTTCCTGACGCTGTTTATAGCCTTTGATTGTTGTTGAAGTGGCTGTCGAATCTGCCGCTGGTCGCTCTGGAAAAACATGTGAGCTCAGCATCAAGTGAAGGAAACGCAGTGTGTTGAGGAAAGTGTGTATTGACGGGCGTTCAGCCAGGATCTGGACCAGGAACATTTTGTTTTTGAGATGTTTTCAAAGTGGAGGTCAGGAGGACGAATGAAGGATTAGTTTAGAAGAAGTTTGTTGAGAGTTGATGTTTGGAAACACAACAACTACAGTATAATCCACACAACAGTTTTCAAACACCTGTCTGAGGCGTCAATCATCCAGGATGATGTCAGTCTGGGGCAGCTGCGTCGACCTTTGACCCCCCGTCTGAGGTCAGCAGCAGGTCGACGTCTGGCACAGACGAGCGTCACGGTGAGGCTCGTGCACAAAGATTCTCCAGCTGTCCTCGGATTATCTGCTGCTTATGAGACTAAGTTCTGCGGCACCAGCGGCTCCGAGCGGCGCCGCGACCCGAGAATGTGGAGCGAGAGAACGAGGGAACGCAGGAGGAAGAAGAAGGAATGTTGTGATGAACGACTGAGGTTAAAACCCTGATGTTCACAGATCACTGAGGATGATCCTGGAGAGAAGTATTTCTAATAATACACACGAATACTCATGATGGTACATTTAAATACTGAAGATAACACAGAGAAATATGATGTTGTACTTGAACAACACAAATGAAAACAGACATGAGACTGAGAGACATGAGACTCACAGACATGAGACTGAGAGACATGAGACTCACAGACATGAGACTCACAGACATGAGACTCACAGACATGAGACTCACAGACATGAGACTCACAGACATGAGACTGAGAGACATGAGACTCACAGGCATGAGACTCACAGACATGAGACTGAGAGACATGAGACTCACAGACATGAGACTCACAGACATGAGACTGAGAGACATGAGACTCACAGACATGAGACTGAGAGACATGAGACTGAGAGACATGAGACTGAGAGACATGAGACTCACAGACATGAGACTGAGAGACATGAGACTCACAGACATGAGACTGAGAGACATGAGACTCACAGACATGAGACTCACAGACATGAGACTCACAGACATGAGACTGAGAGACATGAGACTGAGAGACATGAGACTGAGAGACATGAGACTCACAGACATGAGACTCACAGACATGAGACTCACAGACATGAGACTCACAGACATGAGACTGAGAGACATGAGACTGAGAGACATGAGACTCACAGACATGAGACTCACAGACATGAGACTGAGAGACATGAGACTGAGAGACATGAGACTCACACACATGAGACTCACAGACATGAGACTGAGAGACATGAGACTGAGAGACATGAGACTCACAGACATGAGACTCACAGACATGAGACTCACAGACATGAGACTGAGAGACATGAGACTGAGAGACATGAGACTCACAGACATGAGACTCACAGACATGAGACTGAGAGACATGAGACTGAGAGACATGAGACTGAGAGACATGAGACTCACAGACATGAGACTGAGAGACATGAGACTCACAGACATGAGACTCACAGACATGAGACTGAGAGACATGAGACTCACAGACATGAGACTGAGAGACATGAGACTCACAGACATGAGACTCACAGACATGAGACTCACAGACATGAGACTGAGAGACATGAGACTGAGAGACATGAGACTGAGAGACATGAGACTCACAGACATGAGACTCACAGACATGAGACTCACAGACATGAGACTGAGAGACATGAGACTGAGAGACATGAGACTCACAGACATGAGACTCACAGACATGAGACTGAGAGACATGAGACTGAGAGACATGAGACTCACAGACATGAGACTGAGAGACATGAGACTGAGAGACATGAGACTCACAGACATGAGACTCACAGACATGAGACTGAGAGACATGAGACTGAGAGACATGAGACTGAGAGACATGAGACTCACAGACATGAGACTGAGAGACATGAGACTCACAGACATGAGACTCACAGACATGAGACTGAGAGACATGAGACTGAGAGACATGAGACTCACAGACATGAGACTGAGAGACATGAGACTCACAGACATGAGACTCACAGACATGAGACTGAGAGACATGAGACTCACAGACATGAGACTCACAGACATGAGACTGAGAGACATGAGACTGAGAGACATGAGACTCACAGACATGAGACTGAGAGACATGAGTCTCACAGACATGAGACTCACAGACATGAGACTGAGAGACATGAGACTGAGAGACATGAGACTGAGAGACATGAGACTCACAGACATGAGACTCACAGACATGAGACTGAGAGACATGAGACTCACAGACATGAGACTCACAGACATGAGACTCACAGACATGAGACTCACAGACATGAGACTCACAGACATGAGACTCACAGACATGAGACTCACAGACATGAGACTGAGAGACATGAGACTGAGAGACATGAGACTGAGAGACATGAGACTGAGAGACATGAGACTGAGAGACATGAGACTCACAGACATGAGACTCACAGACATGAGACTGAGAGACATGAGACTGAGAGACATGAGACTGAGAGACATGAGACTCACAGACATGAGACTCACAGACATGAGACTGAGAGACATGAGACTGAGAGACATGAGACTCACAGACATGAGACTGAGAGACATGAGACTGAGAGACATGAGACTCACAGACATGAGACTCACAGACATGATCTCATTATTTTGAGTTATTAAAATACGTTAATATATAATACGTTATTCTCCTGTAATAATCATAATAATGTAATTATAATAATGTAATAATAATGTGATAATAATAATGTTATAATAAAGTAATAATAATAATGTTATGATAATAATGTAATATTAATAATGTAATAATAAAGCAATGTAATAATTTTATAATAATGTTATAATAATAATGTTATAATAAAGCAATATAATAATTTTATAACAACGTTATAATAATAATGTAATAATAAAGTAATCATAATTATGTTATAATAATAATGTAATTATGATTATTATATATATAATATATTATTATAAATGTAATTATAATAATTAATAATACTATTGTAATTATAATAACGTAATAATAATAATCTGTCATATCTGAGGCTCAAACCCAGATTAAAATGAATCAAACCTGAGTCTTGGTGTTTCTTCACCTGAACTCCACAAAAACATTCTGGATGGTGTCGTTTTGAGGAGCAACAAGGGGGTTATTGTTGAGGGAGTTGACCTGAAGATGGAATCAGAAATTCTTGGAACAAGTTAAAACAGGACAGTGAAGACAAAGATACATTCTTGTGTGTTTTCTCAAGCCCCAGCTTTCCATCATGTCGTTGAGAGAGACGGACAAGAGAACATCAGAGACAGTTCTTTAGCCTCGGCCGTGAAGGAATGAAGGTCCTCCTCCGTCGACAGGTCCTGCAGATGTTCGTCCGACGAGTGCAGCTTCAGTCCAGTCACATGACCCAACATTCATATCCTGCCTCGGCAGGAGCTTTTCCTGACAACAGTTCTGGTCTCGTATCCCCCGGATTACGACCTCGACCCCTCAGGCCTTCATTACCTCGTCTGTTGACTCTGAACCAGAAGAACCTGCTGACATCCAGAGACGGGTCACATGACCGGCATTATGTCATAGACTCGTCTTCAATAAACAGTTCAAATACTTTAAAATCCATAAGATTGATATGAAGTAGTAGCAGGAACTCACTGTATAAAATAAAATGAATAAATATCCTCGTCCAGGACAACAAGAGAGAGAAAGAAAAACAAGAATCTCAAGGATTTCCTTCACAAATGTTTGCATTTAGAAAAATAATAATAACATAATAATAACTGCTGAAAATACTCCTTTTTATTGTTGAAAAAAGTTTTAAACTAAATTTAAACATCAACTCGTATCAACTCTGGTGTCATTAAACATCAACTAGTATAAACTCTGGTGTCATTAAACATCAACTAGTATCAACTCTGGTGTCATTAAACATCAACTAGTATCAACTCTGGTGTCATTAAACATCAACTAGTATCAACTCTGGTGTCATTAAACATCAACTAGTATCAACTCTGGTGTCATTAAACATCAACTAGTATCAACTCTGGTGTCATTAAACATCAACTAGTATCAACTCTGGTGTCATTAAACATCAACTAGTATCAACTCTGGTGTCATTAAACATCAACTAGTATCAACTCTGGTGTCATTAAACATCAACTAGTATCAACTCTGGTGTCATTAAACATCAACTAGTATCAACTCTGGTGTCATTAAACATCAACTAGTATCAACTCTGGTGTCATTAAACATCAACTAGTATCAACTCTGGTGTCATTAAACATCAACTAGTATCAACTCTGGTGTCATTAAACATCAACTAGTATCAACTCTGGTGTCATTAAACATCAACTAGTATCAACTCTGGTGTCATTAAACATCAACTAGTATCGACTCTGGTGTCATTAAACATCAACTAGTATCAACTCTGGTGTCATTAAACATCAACTAGTATCAACTCTGGTGTCATTAAACATCAACTAGTATCAACTCTGGTGTCAATAAACATCAACTAGTATCGACTCTGGTGTCATTAAACATCAACTAGTATCAACTCTGGTGTCATTAAACATCAACTAGTATCAACTCTGGTGTCATTAAACATCAACTAGTATCGACTCTGGTGTCATTAAACATCAACTAGTATCAACTCTGGTGTCATTAAACATCAACTAGTATCAACTCTGGTGTCATTAAACACCAACTAGTATCAACTCTGGTGTCATTAAACATCAACTAGTATCAACTCTGGTGTCATTAAACATCAACTAGTATCTACTCTGGTGTCATTAAACATCAACTAGTATCAACTCTGGTGTCATTAAACATCAACTAGTATCAACTCTGGTGTCATTAAACATCAACTAGTATCAACTCTGGTGTCATTAAACATCAACTAGTATCAACTCTGGTGTCATTAAACATCAACTAGTATCAACTCTGGTGTCATTAAACATCAACTAGTATCAACTCTGGTGTCATTAAACATCAACTAGTATCGACTCTGGTGTCATTAAACATCAACTAGTATCAACTCTGGTGTCATTAAACATCAACTAGTATCAACTCTGGTGTCATTAAACATCAACTAGTATCAACTCTGGTGTCAATAAACATCAACTAGTATCGACTCTGGTGTCATTAAACATCAACTAGTATCAACTCTGGTGTCATTAAACATCAACTAGTATCAACTCTGGTGTCATTAAACATCAACTAGTATCGACTCTGGTGTCATTAAACATCAACTAGTATCAACTCTGGTGTCATTAAACATCAACTAGTATCAACTCTGGTGTCATTAAACACCAACTAGTATCAACTCTGGTGTCATTAAACATCAACTAGTATCAACTCTGGTGTCATTAAACATCAACTAGTATCAACTCTGGTGTCATTAAACATCAACTAGTATCGACTCTGGTGTCATTAAACATCAACTAGTATCAACTCTGGTGTCATTAAACATCAATTAGTATCAACTCTGGTGTCATTAAACATCAACTAATATCAACTCTGGTGTCATTAAACATCAACTCGTATCAACTCTGGTGTCATTAAACATCAACTAGTATCAACTCTGGTGTCATTAAACATCAACTAGTATCAACTCTGGTGTCATTAAACATCAACTAGTATCAACTCTGGTGTCATTAAACATCAACTAGTATCAACTCTGGTGTCATTAAACATCAACTAGTATCAACTCTGGTGTCATTAAACATCAACTAGTATCAACTCTGGTGTCATTAAACATCAACTAGTATCAACTCTGGTGTCATTAAACATCAGCTAGTATCAACTCTGGTGTCATTAAACATCAACTAGTATCAACTCTGGTGTCATTAAACATCAACTAGTATCAACTCTGGTGTCATTAAACATCAACTAGTATCAACTCTGGTGTCATTAAACATCAACTAGTATCAACTCTGGTGTCATTAAACATCAACTAGTATCAACTCTGGTGTCATTAAACATCAACTAGTATCGACTCTGGTGTCATTAAACATCAACTAGTATCAACTCTGGTGTCATTAAACATCAACTAGTATCAACTCTGGTGTCATTAAACATCAACTAGTATCAACTCTGGTGTCAATAAACATCAACTAGTATCGACTCTGGTGTCATTAAACATCAACTAGTATCAACTCTGGTGTCATTAAACATCAACTAGTATCAACTCTGGTGTCATTAAACATCAACTAGTATCGACTCTGGTGTCATTAAACATCAACTAGTATCAACTCTGGTGTCATTAAACATCAACTAGTATCAACTCTGGTGTCATTAAACACCAACTAGTATCAACTCTGGTGTCATTAAACATCAACTAGTATCAACTCTGGTGTCATTAAACATCAACTAGTATCAACTCTGGTGTCATTAAACATCAACTAGTATCGACTCTGGTGTCATTAAACATCAACTAGTATCAACTCTGGTGTCATTAAACATCAATTAGTATCAACTCTGGTGTCATTAAACATCAACTAATATCAACTCTGGTGTCATTAAACATCAACTAGTATCAACTCTGGTGTCATTAAACATCAACTAGTATCAACTCTGGTGTCATTAAACATCAACTAGTATCAACTCTGGTGTAATTAAACATCAACTAGTATCAACTCTGGTGTCATTAAACATCAACTAGTATCAACTCTGGTGTCATTAAACATCAACTAGTATCAACTCTGGTGTCATTAAACATCAACTAGTATCAACTCTGGAGTCATTAAACATCAACTAGTATCAACTCTGGTGTCATTAAACATCAACTAGTATCAACTCTGGTGTCATTAAACATCAATTAGTATCAACACTGGTGTCATTAAACATCAACTAATATCAACTCTGGTGTCATAAAACATCAACTAGTATCAACTCTGGTGTCATTAAACATCAATTAGTATCAACTCTGGTGTCATTAAACTCAACTAGTATCAACTCTGGTGTCATTAAACATCAATTAGTATCAACTCTGGTGTCATTAAACATCAACTAATATCAACTCTGGTGTCATTAAACATCAACTAGTATCAACTCTGGTGTCATTAAACATCAATAAGTTTCAACTCTGGTGTCATTAAACATCAACTAGTATCAACTCTGGTGTCATTAAACATCAACTAGTATCAACTCTGGTGTCATTAAACATCAACTAGTATCAACTCTGGTGTCATTAAACATCAACTAGTATCAACTCTGGTGTCATTAAACATCAACTAGTATAAACTCTGGTGTCATTAAACATCAACTAGTACCAATCTGGTGTCATTAAACATCAACTAGTATCAACTCTGGTGTCAGTAAACATCAACTAGTATCAACTCTGGTGTCATTAAACATCAACTAGTATCGACTCTGGTGTCATTAAACATCAACTAGTATCAACTCTGGTGTCATTAAACATCAACTAGTATCAACTCTGGTGTCATTAAACATCAACTAGTATCAACTCTGGTGTCATTAAACATCAACTAGTATCGACTCTGGTGTCATTAAACATCAACTAGTATCAACTCTGCTGTCATTAAACATCAACTAGTATCAACTCTGCTGTCATTAAACATCAACTAGTATCAACTCTGGTGTCAATAAACATCAACTAGTATCGACTCTGGTGTCATTAAACATCAACTAGTATCAACTCTGGTGTCATTAAACATCAACTAGTATCAACTCTGGTGTCATTAAACATCAACTAGTATCAACTCTGGTGTCATTAAACATCAACTAGTATCAACTCTGGTGTCATTAAACATCAACTAGTATCAACTCTAGTGTCATTAAACATCAACTAGTATCAACTCTGGTGTCATTAAACATCAACAAGTATCAACTCTGGTGTCATTAAACATCAACTAGTATCGAATCTGGTGTCATTAAACATCAACTAGTATCAACTCTGGTGTCATTAAACATCAACTAGTATCAACTCTGGTGTCATTAAACATCAACTAGTATCAACTCTGGTGTCAATAAACATCAACTAGTATCGACTCTGGTGTCATTAAAGATCAACTAGTATCAACTCTGGTGTCATTAAACATCAACTAGTATCAACTCTGGTGTCATTAAACATCAACTAGTATCGACTCTGGTGTCATTAAACATCAACTAGTATCAATTCTGGTGTCATTAAACATCAACTAGTATCAACTCTTGTGTCATTAAACACCAACTAGTATCAACTCTGGTGTCATTAAACATCAACTAGTATCAACTCTGGTGTCATTAAACATCAACTAGTATCAACTCTGGTGTCATTAAACATCAACTAGTATCGACTCTGGTGTCATTAAACATCAACTAGTATCAACTCTGGTGTCATTAAACATCAATTAGTATCAACTCTGGTGTCATTAAACATCAACTAATATCAACTCTGGTGTCATTAAACATCAACTAGTATCAACTCTGGTGTCATTAAACATCAACTAGTATCAACTCTGGTGTCATTAAACATCAACTAGTATCAACTCTGGTGTCATTAAACATCAACTAGTATCGACTCTGGTGTCATTAAACATCAACTAGTATCAACTCTGGTGTCATTAAACATCAACTAGTATCAACTCTGGTGTCATTAAACATCAACTAGTATCAACTCTGGTGTCATTAAACATCAACTAGTATCAACTCTGGTGTCATTAGACATCAATTAGTATCAACACTGGTGTCATTAAACATCAACTAATATCAACTCTTCTGTCATTAAACATCAACTAGTATCAACTCTGGTGTCATTAAACATCAATTAGTATCAACTCTGGTGTCATTAAACTCAACTAGTATCAACTCTGGTGTCATTAAACATCAATTAGTATCAACTCTGGTGTCATTAAACATCAACTAATATCAACTCTGGTGTCATTAAACATCAACTAGTATCAACTCTGGTGTCATTAAACATCAATAAGTTTCAACTCTGGTGTCATTAAACATCAACCAGTATCAACTCTGGTGTCATTAACGTCAACTTGTATCAACTCTGGTGTCATTAAACATCAACTAGTATCAACTCTGGTGTCATTAAACATCAACTAGTATCAACTCTGGTGTCATTAAACATCAACTAGTATCAACTCTGGTGTCATTAAACATCAACTAGTATCAACTCTGGTGTCATTAAACATCAACTAGTACCAATCTGGTGTCATTAAACATCAACTAGTATCAACTCTGGTGTCAGTAAACATCAACTAGTATCAACTCTGGTGTCATTAAACATCAACTAGTATCGACTCTGGTGTCATTAAACATCAACTAGTATCAACTCTGGTGTCATTAAACATCAACTAGTATCAACTCTGGTGTCATTAAACATCAACTAGTATCAACTCTGGTGTCATGAAACATCAACTAGTATCAACTCTGGTGTCATTAAACATCAACTAGTATCAACTCTGGTGTCATTAAACATCAACTAGTATCAACTCTGGTGTCATGAAACATCAACTAGTATCAACTCTGGTGTCATTAAACATCAACTAGTATCAACTCTGGTGTCATTAAACATCAACTAGTATCGACTCTGGTGTCATTAAACATCAACTAGTATCAACTCTGGTGTCATTAAACATCAACTAGTATCAACTCTGGTGTCATTAAACATCAACTAGTATCAACTCTGGTGTCATTAAACATCAACTAGTATCGACTCTGGTGTCATTAAACATCAACTAGTATCAACTCTGGTGTCATTAAACATCAACTAGTATCAACTCTGGTGTCATTAAACATCAACTAGTATCAACTCTGGTGTCATGAAACATCAACTAGTATCAACTCTGGTGTCATTAAACATCAACTAGTATCAACTCTGGTGTCATTAAACACCAACTAGTATCAACTCTGGTGTCATTAAACATCAACTAGTATCAACTCTGGTGTCATGAAACATCAACTAGTATCAACTCTGGTGTCATTAAACATCAACTAGTATCAACTCTGGTGTCATTAAACATCAACTAGTTTCAACTCTGGTGTCATTAAACATCAACTAGTATCAACTCTGGTGTCATTAAACATCAACTAGTATCAACTCTGGTGTCATTAAACATCAACTAGTATCAACTCTGGTGTCATTAAACATCAACTAGTATCAACTCTGGTGTCATTAAACATCAACTAGTATCAACTCTGGTGTCATTAAACATCAACTAGTATCAACTCTGGTGTCATTAAACATCAACTAGTTTCAACTTTGGTGTCATTAAACATCAACTAGTATCAACTCTGGTGTCATGTAGTGAATGTTCTTCAAGACGCAGTAACTTCTCATCATGACCATGTTTTAAATTTATTATTACTTTATAAAGTTGCTCTGAAATCTGGACGAATGAGAGGTTACGAGAGTCCATTACGACGTAATAATGGCTTCACTCCTCCTCCAGCAGTGATCAGGCTTTGTTTATACAACGAGTCCCTTGGAGGTGGAGACCATTGATGACGTGCGGTGACAAACCTCCATGCTTGACCAATCACATTACAGTTGGTGTGGTTATGGTTAACAAGATCTAATCTCCAGAAAAACAAAGTGTTTTCAGTGGGCGTAGCTTAAGATCATTTTCTAATGTCAATATTTCAATGAAAAGAGAGTTTTGTACAAACACACACACACACTTACACACGTTAACACACACGCACATACACACTTTAACACACACACACATACACACGTTAACACACATGCACATATACACTTAAACACACGCACAAACACACTTTAACACACACGCACATACACACTCTAACACACACACACACATACACACTTTAACACACACAAACATACACACTTTAACACACACACACATACACACTTTGACACACATACACACTTTAACACACACACACATACACACTTTGACTCACACACACTTTAACACACACGCACAAACACACTTTAACACACACAAACATACACACTTTAACACACGCAAACATACACACTTTAACACACACACACACAAACACACACACACATACACACTTTAACACACACACACATACACACTTTGACTCACACACACTTTAACACACACGCACAAACACACTTTAACACACACAAACATACACACTTTAACACACGCAAACATACACACTTTAACACACACACACACAAACACACGCAAACATACACACTTTAACACACACACACAAACACACACACACATACACACTTTAACACACACACACATACACACTTTGACACACGTACACACTTTAACACACACACTTTAACACACACATCTGTTGTCTCATCTTCAATCATAGCTTCCTACATGTTAAAGGCTACGTTGTAAACAACACTGACTGATTCCCTTAATGGGGTCTCGGGGGGTCTGGAGCTCGTCCAAGCTACTCCGGGTGAGAGGCGAGGACTCCCTGAACATGTGTCCGACAGAGACGCACAACCCTTCACACACACACACACCCACAGAGAGTGTCAATCAAGTGTGTCTTCAGTGGGAGGAAACCGGAGCGAGGCGGTCGACTCGACACCGTGTTGACGAAACATGACGTTTCTTCTGTGGAATCTGTTGCTGTTGCCAACGTCTACTCTGGACTCTGGGGCAGGTGTGCTTCCTGTCACCCCTGATGGTCACTTCCTGTCGGTCGTGGCGTCGCGAGCGCGGAACAGACGACAGTGGAGGACGCTCAGGTCACATGTCGTCAACCCTCGCAGTCACGGGTGGTCGTGGAGCCGCGAACATGCTGTTTGAGTTTTGATTATTTTTAATTTGGACGGCGCTCCGGAGCCTTGGCGGCGGCGAGCGATGACATCACCGTGCAGCTGGAGCAGAAGGGGGTTCGCAGTCCACGGATCCCGCTCGGGGACCGGGGCGCGAGGTGTTGGGTTTCAGGCCCGGACACAGAAGCCAAGCTCATGTGAGGCGGATCCGCCGCCTTCGTCGCCCGCGGCGCGAGCGAGGAGACGGTTGTTGAGGCGACATCCGGACGAGCAGGTGTGGCGAGTCTAGACGAGGAGTTCCTCGTGACTCATCGTCCACGCAGGTGCATCTGGGGAGCGATCACGTGACCAGGAACGACCGTGAGAGCCGCCGGTGCGTCCTGGTTCTGGTCCTGGTTCTGGTCCCGAGCCCGTAGGAAGCCACATCAGCCCAGTTGGCCGGAGCCGTGGAAGCTCTTGAACTGTCTTCACTTCATCGTGAAAACATGGAGGTTCAGAGCCAAGAAACACAATCAATGTGGAGCAAACATGTGTCACGTGATCTTCCATCATCTCTTCTCTTTCATCCTCACTTTCAGATCTTCTCACTTTCAAATCTTCTCAGCGCTCAATTGTCAGGAACACAACTAGCCAACATGCTAACATGCTAACATCCTAACATGCATGAAACCATACGTTGGCGTGGAAGGTCCGTGTGCGATGATGACATCACTTCCTGCAAAGTGAAGAAAGTGAAGAAAGTGAAGAAAGTGAAGAAAGTGAAGAAAGTGAAGAAAGTGAAGAAAGTGAAGAAAGCGAAGAAAGCGAAGAAAGTGAAGAAAGTGAAGAAAGTGAAGAAAGTGAAGAAAGCGAAGAAAGTGAAGAAAGTGAAGAAAGTGAAGAAAGTGAAGAAAGCGAAGAAAGCGAAGAAAGTGAAGAAAGTGAAGAAAGCGAAGAAAGTGAAGAAAGTGAAGAAAGTGAAGAAAGTGAAGAAAGTGAAGAAAGTGAAGAAAGTGAAGAAAGCGAAGAAAGTGAAGAAAGTGAAGAAAGTGAAGAAAGTGAAGAAAGTGAAGAAAGTGAAGAAAGTGAAGAAAGTGAAGAAAGTGAAGAAAGTGAAGAAAGTGAAGAAAGTGAAGAAAGTGAAGAAAGTGAAGAAAGTGAAGTGAGTCCAGACGTTTATATAAACAAATGTTTCTGATCTTTTTCCAAGTTTCTGTTTTGTAACTTCCTGCTTCGTGATTGGCTGACATGTGACATTTTATTGGTCACATGATTCAACCTCTGTGAAAGACTATGATAATGGATCCAATTTATCTAATGGATCTCATGGATCTTATGGATCTAATGGATCTAATGGATCTAATGGATCTAATGGATCTTATGGATCCAATGAATCTAATTTATCTAACGAATCTTATGGATCTAATGGATCTTATGGATCTAATGGATCTTATGTATATAATGGATCTTATGGATATAATGGATCTTATGTATATAATGGATCTTATGGATCAATGAATCTAATTTATCTAATGAGTCTTATGGATCTAATGGATCTCATGGATCTAATTTATCTAACGAATCTAATGGCTGTCATGGATATAATGGATCTTATGGATCTAAAGGATCTTATGGATCTAATGGATCTCATGGATCTTATGTATATAATGGATCAAAGGATCTAATTTATCTAATGGATCTTACTGATCTCATGGATCTAATGGATCTAATTTATCTAACTGATCTTATGGATCCAATGGATCTTATGTATATAATGGATCAAAGGATCTAATGGATCTAATGGATCTCATGGATCTTATGTATATAATGGATCAAAGGATCTAATGGATCTAATTTATCTAATGGATCTTACTGATCTCATGGATCTAAAGAATCTCATGGATCTAATGGATCTCATGGATCTTATGTATATAATGGACCTTATGGATCTAATGGATCTCATTACTTTAATGGATCTTATGGATCGGCGCAGTTCGTGTTTTCCTCTTTTTCTTCATTTTCAGAAAAAGCGTAAAAGTATCCCAGACACTCACTGTAACCATGGTTACCTTCCACACCTGCACGTCACGCAGCAACAGTTCAAAACAAATAGTCAATATTTAAGATGAACAACTAAATGAAAAGAATCAGGTTTTAAATGCGATCCTGGTCTCGAGTGTTGGAACCTTCTGGTCTCGAGTGTTGGAACCTTCACCCTCACGTGGGTTTAGGATCTGGTCTCGTCGACGCTCGTGGTGGATTTGATTCAAACGGTTCTTCGATACCTTCGACTGTACCTCCTTCAGGGTCACGAGCGCCGACCTCTGGGCAGGTCAGGGTGAGATACCGTGGAGGTCACGATGGAGCTCTCACCGGGATGTGAGGTCAGGAGGGGTCGTCTGAAGGACCTCCAGGTGAAACCCGAGGTAGGCTCTGAGAGTCTCTCTCTCTGCTGGCTCTGAGCCTCAGTCATGGATCACGGACCCGGAGAAGCGACTAATAGCCTGGTCCGAGCTAAACACTCCCCTTCGCTAAAATGATTCCTCGGGGAATCAATGGCTCTATTCTTCAGCCGCGACGTTCTCTTGACGCTGCGAAGCTGCATGTGAAACACTAGACACTCGCGGGGAAAACATTAAACATAATACTTGTGTGACCGGCTCGTCATTGGCTCTTCGTGGCTCAGGTAAGAAGCAGGACCTTCAGAACGTGAAGCTACTTTTACTGTCAAGGTTTGACCAAGAAGACTTTGTTTTTATTTCTTCTTCTGTTCATTCTTAAAACACATATTTACGACTAGAGGTGACTGACCTTCAGAAAGAGCCGCTTTTGTCAAACCACTTAATCTGCTCCTGCATCTCACACCTAGACTCAAACATCTCAAAACCATCAGAAGAACAACATTCCATCCATCCATCCATCTTTTACTTTTTCCATCCATCCATCCGTCCGTCCGTCCGTCCATCCATCCGTCCGTCCGTCCGTCCGTCCGTCCATCCATCCATCCATCCATCCATCCATCCATCCATCCATCCATCCATCCATCCATCCATCCATCCATCCATCCATCATCCATGTATCCATCCATCCGTCCGTCCGTCCGTCCGTCCGTCCATCCATCCATCCATCCATCCATCCATCCATCCATCCATCCATCCATCCATCCATCCATCCATCCATCCATCCATCCATCCATCCATCCATCCATCCATCCATCCATCCATCCATCCATCCATCATCCATGTATCCATCCATCCGTCCGTCCGTCCGTCCGTCCATCCATCCGTCCGTCCGTCCGTCCATCCATCCATCCATCCGTCCATCCATCCATCCATCCATCCATCCATCCATCCATCCATCCATCCATCCATCCATCCATCCATCCATCCATCCATCCATCCATCCATCCATCCATCCATCCATCCATCCATCCATCCATCCATCATCCATGTATCCATCCATCCGTCCGTCCGTCCGTCTGTCCATCCATCCATCCATCCATCCATCCATCCATCCATCCATCCATCCATCCATCCATCCATCCATCCATCCATCCATCCATCCATCCATCCATCCATCCATCCATCCATCCATCCTTCCATCCATCCTTCCTTCCATCCTTGCATCCTTGCATCCTTCCATCCTTCCTTCGATCCATCCATCCATCCATCCATCCATCCATCCATCCATCCATCCATCCATCCATCCATCCATCCATCCATCCATCCATCCATCCATTCCATTAACAACAGCACGTATTTCATTTGCTACTCAGCGCAAAGTCAAGAGTGTGGTGCAGTAATACTACAGAGTAATACTTTTAATACTACTCAAACTGAGACTATTCAGTGTTGAATGTTATTGTTAAATAAAGTTTGACTATTTTCTTTTTCTTTATGTTCTTAACAATCAAGTGAACCTGATTTATGAAAATACACTCATTGATACTGAAACTTAGAACCGGAAAGAAAAATGTACTTTTTTCCCTCAGCGTTAGTAAAACGACACTAACAGCCTCCATCTATACGGACGGACGGATGAATCGCTCAAACAGGTTTGTTTCATTTGTCCCTCAACTATATTCTGTACATGAAGAATCTTTATGTTCCAGCATCAAAAATGATTGACATCTCGTCGGATCATGTGATCCTGGTCCACGGATCCGGACGAGAGTCGAAGAATCAAAGACCACTTGAATAAAACCCGACTCTGGTCCGAACGTGTCGACATGAATGTGACGAACCAACGATTCTTCGAGTGTTTATTAGTCGTTTCTCAGCACAAGCTCAAGCATCGAGTCTTCGGGTCCAGCGACTGAAACCCGAGTCCGAGCGAAGAGAGATGATGATGTGTCGCTCGCAGGGGTCAGAGGTCGTTCCCACGAACACGTCAGGAGCAGCACCTTGAGACGGACGATCAAAGACGACCACAGTCTTCTCGTCTGCATCCTCATCTCCGCAGAAATGTGGAAAATCTCCCCTGGAAAAACAAAGCTCTTGGTCGTAGCCGTCATGTTAATCTTCCAGTAATTGCTCTGGAGTCCACCACAAGGATCACGGCGCTCCAGCCCAGCCCTGCACCGCAACATCTCCGCTGTCTCGCCACAAATACCTGATCCTGGAGCGTCGTGCCAGAGTTTATAAGGTCTCTGGCTCCTCGGCTCCGATATATACAAGATCCTCTTTCCCGGCCGATGACAGGCCTCGTCCACGCAGGCCAAGAACATCACCTCGGATCCTGGACCTCGGATCCTGGACCTCGTCCCTCGCCTGCAGATCCTGGAGAAGAGGATCCTGACGTAAGAACGTTATCAGGAGAGAGTAGGACCAGCTGAGAAGATCCAGCTCTGATGGAAGAACGTTTGTTAAAGCAGGTCCAGGTTTGACACTTGACACGTGTACCCGGGACCCCGCCCACAGACCCTGACCCCCTAACAGACCCTGCACCCCTCACAGACCCTGGCCCCCCTTTACAGACCCTGGACCCCCCCTTTACAGACACTGGACCCCCCCTCACGGACCCTGACCCCCCCTCACAGACCCTGGACCCCCCTCACAGACCCTGGACCCCCTTACAGACCCTGACCCCCCCTCACAGACCCTGGACCCCCCCTCACAGACCCTGGACCCCCCTCACAGACCCTGGACCCCCTTACAGACCCTGACCCCCCCTCACAGACCCTGGACCCCCCCTCACAGACCCTGACCCCCCCTCACAGACCCTGGACCCCCCCTCACAGACCCTGGAACCCCCTCACAGACCCTGGACCCCCTTACAGACCCTGACCCCCCCTCACAGACCCTGGACCCCCCCTCACAGACCCCAGCTCGTCTGTTCGGTCACCATGACTGTGGAAGACGATTGTAAGACGAGATGTTGCTACAAGCGTCTCTCAAAGGTCAAACATGGCGGTTTGTTTTCTCAGAGGTTCCTCCGGGACACGAGCAGAACCAGGCCTGAGAGGTTCTTGACCCGAAGGCATCGGCGCTCGTGTCGCTCACAGAGTCGCTGAGAAGACCTGGACCTGGTTTTGATCCTTGAATAAATGTTCACTTCATGAGCAGGAACTCAGACAAAATACTTTAACGTAGAGATGCAACAAAAATACTGTCTCGGCCTAAAGAAGTGATTGTTTACATTATTAGTCTCACTAGTTACTGGTGTCTTTATTTCTTCATGAGGAACGATCAGAAGAAAGTTGAGTGACAACATGTCATCAGAAGAAGAGAGAAGGTCTTCAGTTCGCAGCTCAACGTCAACTCAAAGAAATATCAATGTCGTCAAGAGTTTGTCTTCAGGTCTGTCTTTTGTCGCTGATACTTTATTGTGTATTTATTTCCTAGTACCTGCAGAAAAGTAACTCACTTCTCTTTCATGCTCACAAAACAAATCTTTCACAGTTAAATTAAGTTTGTTTCTTTATATTTCTTTAGTGACTTTTGATTTTAATGTGACACGACTTCCATCATCATGTCTATGAAGGACGATAAATGACTGATGTATAAATAAATGTATAAATAAATGTATAAATAAATGTATAAATAAATGTATAAATAAATGTATAAATAAATGTATAAATAAATGTATTTATACATTTATAAATGTATGAATACATTTATAAATGTATAAATACTTAACAAAATACAAATACGTAAGAAAATGTATCAAAACTTTGGCTCCTGCAGCAACTGGTCTAAAGCATCGACGCAAACACTTCATTAGTTGTTTGTGTTGTTTGTGTTGTTTGTGTTGTTTGTGTTGTTTGTGTTGTTTGTGTTGTTTGTGTTTGTGTTGATCGTGTTGTTTGTGTTGTTCGTGTGCATAAGACTGATCTTTAACAACCACGACCCTCATGAAACAAGTCCCTGAATCTCACCTAAGGACCAGCTCATGTGGTTCAGTTATAAAGTCCTCGTCTCTGGACCAGACGTCCAGGATCGACTCCCAGTTACTGATTTTCATTTTCCCTTCAAACCACCGTAACAATTGTTTCTCACAAAGTTGACGCCTGAGGATTGATACCAGTTGTTGGACTTGAGAGACTTTACATTGAGGTTCTCTGATCACTAGAAGGACACACTTAACTGGACACAAACTTACTTAAGAACATAAACGCAGCACAACTACACACATCACACACTGGACTGTGATCTTCTCTAATTCCATCTATATATCGATCATAAATGATTAGCAATAGCATCGACCGAACCATCTTCAGGATTTTACAAAGTTAGCCGTGAAGCTAAGATTGATTTATTTTGACATTTTGACAAATTTATATTCATCCAAACATTTATTTTGACATTTATTCATTTTGTTATGTATTTATACATTTATTTATACATAAGTCACTTATCGGCCTTCATATATGTCACCTCCTCTGACTGATGACCTGTCCGTGACCTCTGACTGATGACCTGTCCTTCACCTCTGACTGATGACCTGTCCTTCACCTCCTCTGACTGATGACCTGTCCTTCACCTCCTCTGACTGATGACCTGTCCGTCACCTCCTCTGACTGATGACCTGTCCGTCACCTCTGACTGATGACCTGTCCTTCACCTCCTCTGACTGATGACCTGTCCGTCACCTCCTCTGACTGATGACCTGTCCTTCACCTCCTCTGACTGATGACCTGTCCTTCACCTCTGACTGATGACCTGTCCTTCACCTCCTCTGACTGATGACCTGTCCTTCACCTCCTCTGACTGATGACCTGTCCTTCACCTCTGACTGATGACCTGTCCGTCACCTCTGACTGATGACCTGTCCTTCACCTCCTCTGACTGATGACCTGTCCTTCACCTCCTCTGACTGATGACCTGTCTGTCACCTCTGACTGATGACCTGTCCTTCACCTCTGACTGATGACCTGTCCGTCACCTCTGACTGATGACCTGTCCTTCACCTCCTCTGACTGATGACCTGTCCTTCACCTCCTCTGACTGATGACCTGTCTGTCACCTCTGACTGATGACCTGTCCGTCACCTCCTCTGACTGATGACCTGTCCTTCACCTCTGACTGATGACCTGTCCTTCACCTCCTCTGACTGATGACCTGTCCGTCACCTCTGACTGATGACCTGTCCTTCACCTCCTCTGACTGATGACCTATCCGTCACCTCTGACTGATGACCTGTCCTTCACCTCCTCTGACTGATGACCTGTCCGTCACCTCTGACTGATGACCTGTCCTTCACCTCCTCTGACTGATGACCTGTCCTTCACCTCTGACTGATGACCTGTCCTTCACCTCCTCTGACTGATGACCTGTCCTTCACCTCCTCTGACTGATGACCTGTCCTTCACCTCTGACTGATGACCTGTCCGTCACCTCTGACTGATGACCTGTCCTTCATCTCCTCTGACTGATGACCTGTCCTTCACCTCCTCTGACTGATGACCTGTCCTTCACCTCCTCTGACTGATGACCTGTCCTTCACCTCTGACTGATGACCTGTCCTTCACCTCCTCTGACTGATGACCTGTCCTTCACCTCTGACTGATGACCTGTCCTTCACCTCCTCTGACTGATGACCTGTCCTTCACCTCCTCTGACTGATGACCTGTCCTTCACCTCTGACTGATGACCTGTCCTTCACCTCCTCTGACTGATGACCTGTCCGTCACCTCCTCTGACTGATGACCTGTCCTTCACCTCCTCTGACTGATGACCTGTCCTTCACCTCTGACTGATGACCTGTCCTTCACCTCCTCTGACTGATGACCTGTCCTTCACCTCTGACTGATGACCTGTCCTTCACCTCCTCTGACTGATGACCTGTCCTTCACCTCCTCTGACTGATGACCTGTCCTTCACCTCCTCTGATTGATGACCTGTCCTTCACCTTTGACTGATGACCTGTCCTTCACCTCCTCTGACTGATGACCTGTCCTTCACCTCTGACTGATGACCTGTCCGTCACCTCTGACTGATGACCTGTCCTTCACCTCTGACTGATGACCTGTCTGTCACCTCTGACTGATGACCTGTCCTTCACCTCTGACTGATGACCTGTCCGTCACCTCTGACTGATGACCTGTCCTTCACCTCTGACTGATGACCTGTCCATCACCTCCTCTGACTGATGACCTGTCTGTCACCTCTGACTGATGACCTGTCCTTCACCTCCTCTGACTGATGACCTGTCCTTCACCTCTGACTGATGACCTGTCCCTCACCTCCTCTGACTGATGACATGTCCTTCACCTCTGACTGATGACTTGTCCTTCACCTCTGACTGATGACCTGTCCTTCACCTCCTCTGACTGATGACCTGTCCTTCACCTCCTCTGACTGATGACCTGTCCGTCACCTCCTCTGACTGATGACATGTCCTTCACCTCTGACTGATGACCTGTCCTTCACCTCTGACTGATGACCTGTCCTTCACCTCCTCTGACTGATGACCTGTCCTTCACCTCTGACTGATGACCTGTCCTTCACCTCCTCTGACTGATGACCTGTCCTTCACCTCTGACTGATGACCTGTCTGTCACCTCTGACTGATGACCTGTCCTTCACCTCTGACTGATGACCTGTCCTTCACCTCTGACTGATGGCCTGTCCTTCACCTCCTCTGACTGATGACCTGTCTGTCACCTCTGACTGATGACCTGTCTGTCACCTCTGACTGATGACCTGTCCTTCACCTCCTCTGACTGATGACCTGTCCTTCACCTCTGACTGATGACCTGTCCTTCACCTCTGACTGATGACCTGTCCTTCACCTCCTCTGACTGATGACCTGTCCTTCACCTCTGACTGATGACCTGTCCTTCACCTCCTCTGACTGATGACCTGTCCGTCACCTCCTCTGACTGATGACCTGTCCTTCACCTCTGACTGATGACCTGTCCTTCACCTCTGACTGATGACCTGTCCTTCACCTCCTCTGACTGATGACCTGTCCTTCACCTCTGACTGATGACCTGTCCTTCACCTCCTCTGACTGATGACCTGTCCGTCACCTCTGACTGATGACCTGTCCTTCACCTCTGACTGATGACCTGTCTGTCACCTCTGACTGATGACCTGTCCTTCACCTCTGACTGATGACCTGTCCTTCACCTCCTCTGACTGATGACCTGTCCGTCACCTCTGACTGATGACCTGTCTGTCACCTCTGACTGATGACCTGTCCTTCACCTCCTCTGACTGATGACCTGTCCTTCACCTCTGACTGATGACCTGTCCTTCACCTCTGACTGATGACCTGTCCGTCACCTCCTCTGACTGATGACCTGTCCTTCACCTCTGACTGATGACCTGTCCGTCACCTCTGACTGATGACCTGTCCTTCACCTCTGACTGATGACCTGTCTGTCACCTCTGACTGATGACCTGTCCTTCACCTCTGACTGATGACCTGTCCTTCACCTCCTCTGACTGATGACCTGTCCGTCACCTCTGACTGATGAACTGTCTGTCACCTCTGACTGATGACCTGTCCTTCACCTCCTCTGACTGATGACCTGTCCTTCACCTCTGACTGATGACCTGTCCTTCACCTCTGACTGATGACCTGTCCTTCACCTCCACTGACTGATGACCTGTCCTTCACCTCTGACTGATGACCTGTCCTTCACCTCTGACTGATGACCTGTCCGTCACCTCCTCTGGCTGTCAGTCATGGTCTTAAGATCGAAGATCAGTTTCTCGTCTGTCAATCAAAGGGTGATCATTCATCTGATTGTGTCGCAGGTCAAGCAGATCTGACCCCGTCTGGCTCGACCTCATTCCTGGAGCTCGATGGAAACACGACCTCGGTCTCGTGTCGATGGCTCGAGGCCAGGAACACGACCTTCGTCCGATAACGTCGGCGAGATCCGTGGCATGTTGAGGGCGTCGCGTCGAGAACATGAAAGAACGCGGCGCCTCGGGAAACCTAAAATGAATGATCCACTGCTGCTACTGTGGAGGTTGCTGGTTCACTTCCTGTGTTTTATGGTCCAGTGAAGCGCGAGGTTTCACCTGATGACGCAACGCTTGTCATGAATCCTCATCAAAGTCGTTCAAGTGGATGTTTCCCTGTTTCAAGTGAACAAGTGTTTATAAGAACAGCTTCATTTTCACATATGATTGTTGCTAGCATTAGCTTGTTAGCTAACAAACCTTTGCTTCATAACATTATAAACTTGTTTTTGTTACTAACATGAAGTTTGTCAGGATGTTTTCACTTTAAATCACTTAAACTACGTATAAAAACACGTCTTATCTTAATGAAATGATCAAACATTGTTGAAGGAAGTGCATTTATCCTTTTAATGTTTAAAGATGGTGGATTCAAAGAACAACATCAATAAAACGACTTAAACATATTTATATTTTGAGCTGGAAAGTCTGGGTGTCTTTGCTGAAGCTGCTGCCCCGCGATCCCGAACCCTGATAATCGGATCGAGACAAAGATATATTTTGTTTTGTTATTAATCGTTTTTTAAATAATATAAAACAGAATAGTTTTTATTGAGATTCACTTATATATATATTTTTTTTCTCATAAGATTCTGAAAACAGTCGAAAGTAAATCAGTTAGTTCTAGAAAGTTAAGTTAGTGAAGAGAAATACGTGGAATAAAAATAGTTACAGGACGAAGCAAAACCTTCTTCTATGTCTGTCAACACTGCTCTCTACTGCCCCCCTCAGGCAACAGCTCTGAGTTATGATGAAACAAATATTTTAGTGAAAGTTGTTACCATAACTTGTGGGTTAATAATATGATTAATATATAATAATATCATTAACCAACAGACGACGACTGAAGAAAGAAGCAAATACTTTTAGCAACAGTTTCCTGGATCATGCTGTTCACTCTACCTGTGACGCCACTCGTGGAGGCGTCAGAGAAGCCCAGGGACGGCTCAGCTGGACTGAGTTGCATAAACCATGAGTGAAAATAATTAGAGGGATCACAGCGGTCGGCGCTGGACCGGACAGGTGCGACCCGAGCCACCGGCTCAGAAGGAGAACCCGGAACAATGAGGCTGGACTTGAATATAAACAGATAGACTTGATCTGCTTCATTCATGGAGTTCTTCAATGATCGAAGTGACCTTCACTGATGGTGGACTTGTTGACGTGAGTTCAGCTCCTGCTGTGAACACGGATGAAGCGTGTTCTGCTCTGGTTCTCGCACACATGCTGGTCCGGCTCCGTGTGAGTCGGGCTCTGCTGGGTGTGGGGCCTGCACGGGTCCTGACCAGGGTCCGGGAGGTGATGTGTTCGCGTCCCTGCTCTGATGGAAGTTTATGTTTGGATCTGGTCCACAGAAGCGCCGGTGACGGTTCAGAAAGATGGAGGAAGAGATTGTCCGGGAGCCGCTTTGCTACGATAAAGAAAGATGAAGGTCCGTCTCTACACATGTTGGCTGGACCTCCGAGAGGTTCCAGGAAAGTCTGCGTCAGATGAGTTTCCAGTTTAAACAGTGAGCGAACTTAAATAACCTCTGACTGGACATATGGTGAAGAAGTCGTTCTTCATCCAAACAGTTTCTTCTCAAAGTCACTTTATTATTGTGAGTCTTTCGTTGTTGCCGTGTCGACTCAAGTTTCACTGACTGTGTCGAAACTATTCTTAACGTTTTAATCACAAGGAAACAAAACTTTTTCTTTACTTTTTAATCTTTTTTCCTAGTGTTGCTTTGACATCGGAATATCTTTCATTTTAGGAGACATAAGTAAAAAAAAATTAACTCAAAGACAAGCTTAGCCATACAACAGTAACAACCATAACAACAGTAACAACAGTAACAACCATAACAACAGTAACAACCGTAACAACAGTTACAACAGTAACAAGAGTTACAACAGAAACAACAGAAACAACAGGTACAACAGTTACAACAGTAACAACAGTAACAACAGTTACAACAGTTACAACAGTAACAACAGTTACAACAGTAACAACAGTAACAACAGTTACAACAGTTACAACAGTAACAACAGTTACAACAGTAACAACAGTAACAACAGTAACAACAGTTACAACAGTTACAACAGTAACAACAGTTACAACAGTTACAACAGTAACAACAGTTACAACAGTAACAACAGTAACAACAGTAACAACAGTTACAACAGTAACAACAGTAACAACAGTTACAACAGTAACAACAGTAACAACAGTAACAACAGTAACAACAGTTACAACAGTAACAACAGTAACAACAGTTACAACAGTTACAACAGTAACACAAGTAACAACAGTAACAACAGTTACAACAGTAACAACAGTAACAACAGTAACAACAGTAACAACAGTTACAACAGTAACAACAGTAACAACAGTTACAACAGTTACAACAGTAACAAAAGTAACAACAGTAACAACAGTTACAACAGTAACAACAGTTACAACAGAAACAACAATAACAACAGAAACAACAGTAACAACAGTAACAACCGTAACAATAGTTACAACACTGACAACAGTTACAACACTGACAACAGTAACAACACTGACAACACTAACAACCGTAACAATAGTTACAACACTGACAACAGTTACAACACTGACAACAGTTACAACAGTAACAACAGTAACAACAGTAACAATAGTTAGTCACTGACAACAGTTACAACAGTAACAACAGTAACAATAGTTACAACAGCTACAACAGTTACAACACTGACAACAGTAACAACAGTAACAACAGTAACAACAGTAACAACAGTAACAACAGTAACAACAGTTACAACACTAACAAGAGTTACAACAGAAACAACAATAAAAACAGTAACAACAGTTACAACAGTAACAATAGTTAAAAGAGAAACAACAATAACAACAGTAACAACAGTTGCAACTGTAATAACAGTAACAACAATTATAACAGTAACAACAGTAACAACAATAACAACAATAACAACAGTAACAACCGTAACAACAGTTACAACAGTAACAAAAGTAAAAACAGTAACAACAATTACAACAGTAACAACAGTTACAAAAGTAACAAGAGTTACAACAGAAACCACAATAACAACAGTAACAACAGTAACAACCGTAACAATAGTTACAACAGCTACAACAGTTACAACACTGACAACAGTTACAACACTGACAACAGTAACAACAGTAACAACAGTAACAACAGTTACAACACTGACAACAGTTACAACACTGACAACAGTAACAACAGTAACAACAGTAACAACAGTAACAACAGTTACAACAGTTACAACAGAAACAACAGTAACAACAGAAACAACAGTAACAACAGTAACAACAGTAACAACAGTTACAACAGAAACAACAGTAACAACAGAAATAACAGTAACAAAAGTAACAACAGAAACAACAGTTACAACAGTTAGAACAGTAACAACAGTTACAACAGTTACAACAAAACAACAGTAACAACAGAAACAACAGTAACAACAGTTACAACTGTAACAACAGTAACAACAATAACAACAATAACAACAGTAACAACCGTAACAACAGTTACAACAGTAACAAAAGTAAAAACAGTAACAACAATTACAACAGTAACAACAGTTACAAAAGTAACAAGAGTTACAACAGAAACAACAATAACAACAGTAACAACAGTAACAACAGTAACAACCGTAACAATAGTTACAACACTGACAACAGTTACAACACTGACAACAGTAACAACAGTTACAACAGTAACAACAGTTACAACAGTTACAACAGAAACAACAGTAACAACATAAACAACAGTAACAACAGTTGCAACTGTAATAACAGTAACAACAATTATAACAGTAACAACAAGAACAACAATAACAACAGGAACAACCGTAACAACAGTTACAACAGTAACAAAAGTAAAAACAGTAACAACAGTAACAACAGTTACAAAAGTAACAAGAGTTACAACAGAAACAACAGTAACAACAGTAACAACAGTAACAACAGTAACAACAGTAACAACAGTAACAACAGTAACAACCGTAACAATAGTTACAACAGCTACAACAGTTACAACACTGACAACAGTTACAACACTGACAACAGTAACAACAGTAACAACAGTAACAACAGTAACAACAGTTACAACAGTTACAACAGAAACAACAGTAACAACAGAAACAACAGTAACAACAGTAACAACAGTAACAACAGTAACAACAGTAACAACAGTAACAACAGTTACAACAGTTACAACAGAAACAACAGTAACAACAGAAATAACAGTAACAACAGTAACAACAGAAACAACAGTTACAACAGTTACAACAGTAACAACAGTTACAACAGTTACAACAGAAACAACAGTAACAACAGTTACAACTGTAACAACAGTAACAACAATTATAACAGTAACAACAATAACAACAATAACAACAATAACAACAGTAACAACAGTAACAACCGTAACAACAGTTACAACAGTAACAAAAGTAAAAACAGTAACAACAATTACAACAGTAACAACAGTTACAAAAGTAACAAGAGTTACAACAGAAACAACAATAACAACAGTAACAACCGTAACAATAGTTACAACACTGACAACAGTTACAACACTGACAACAGTAACAACACTGACAACAGTAACAACCGTAACAATAGTAAAAACAGTAACAACAGTTACAACAGTTACAACAGAAACAACAGTAACAACATAAACAACAGTAACAACAGTTACAACAGTTACAACAGAAACAACAGTAACAATAGTAACAACAGTTACAACAGTTACAACAGAAACAACAGTAACAACAGTAACAACAGAAACAACAGTAACAACAGTAACAACAGTAACAACAGTAACAACAGTTACAACAGTTACAACAGAAACAACAGAAACAATAGAAATAACAGTAACAACAGTCACAACAGAAACAACAGTTACAACAGTAACAACAGTTACAACAGTTACAACAGAAACAACAGTAACAACAGAAACAACAGAAACAACAGTAACAACAGTAACAACAGTTACAACAGTTACAACAGAAACAACAGTAACAACAGTAACAACAGTAACAACAGTTAAAACAGTTACAACAGAAACAACAGAAACAACAGTAACAACAGAAACAACAGTAACAACAGTAACAACAGAAACAACAGTAACAACAGTAACAACAGAAACAACAGTAACAACAATAATATCAGTTACAACAGCAACAACAGTAACAACAGTTACAACAGAAATAACAGTAACAACAGAAACAACAGTAACAACAGTAACAACAGAAACAACAGTAACAACAGTAACAACAGTAACAACAGAAACAACAGTAACAACAGTAACAACAGTAACAACAGTAACAACAGAAACAACAGTAACAACAGTAACAACAGTAACAACAGTTAAAACAGTTACAACAGAAACAACAGAAACAACAGTAACAACAGAAACAACAGTAACAACAGTAACAACAGTTACAACAGTTACAACAGAAACAACAGTAACAACAGAAACAACAGTCACAACAGTAACAACAGAAACAACAGTAACAACAGTAACAACAGAAACAACAGTAACAACAGTAACAACAGAAACAACAATAATATCAGTTACAACAGTAACAACAGTAACAACAGTTACAACAGTAACAACAGTAACAACAGAAACAACAGTAACAACAGTAACAACAGTAACAACAGAAACAACAGTAACAACAGTAACAACAGTAACAACAGAAACAACAGTAACAACAGTTACAACAGTAACAACAGTTAAAACAGTTACAACAGAAACAACAGAAACAACAGTAACAACAGAAACAACAGTAACAACAGTAACAACAGTTACAACAGTTACAACAGAAACAACAGTAACAACAGTAACAACAGTTACAACAGTTACAAAAGAAACAACAGTAACAACAGAAATAACAGTAACAACAGTAACAACAGAAACAACAGTTACAACAGTTAGAACAGTAACAACAGTTACAACAGTTACAACAGAAACAACAGTAACAACAGAAACAACAGTAACAACAGTTACAACTGTAACAACAGTAACAACAATTATAACAGTAACAACAGTAACAACAATAACAACAATAACAACAATAACAACAGTAACAACCGTAACAACAGTTACAACAGTAACAAAAGTAAAAACAGTAACAACAATTACAACAGTAACAACAGTTACAAAAGTAACAAGAGTTACAACAGAAACAACAATAACAACAGTAACAACCGTAACAATAGTTACAACACTGACAACAGTTACAACACTGATAACAGTAACAACACTGACAACAGTAACAACAGTAACAACAGTTACAACAGTAACAACAGTAACAACAGTTACAACAGTTACAACAGTAACAAAAGTAACAACAGTAACAACAGTTACAACAGTAACAACAGTTACAACAGAAACAACAATAACAACAGAAACAACAGTAACAACAGTAACAACCGTAACAATAGTTACAACACTGACAACAGTTACAACACTGACAACAGTAACAACACTGACAACACTAACAACCGTAACAATAGTTACAACACTGACAACAGTTACAACACTGACAACAGTTACAACAGTAACAACAGTAACAACAGTAACAATAGTTAGTCACTGACAACAGTTACAACAGTAACAACAGTAACAATAGTTACAACAGCTACAACAGTTACAACACTGACAACAGTAACAACAGTAACAACAGTAACAACAGTAACAACAGTAACAACAGTAACAACAGTTACAACACTAACAAGAGTTACAACAGAAACAACAATAAAAACAGTAACAACAGTTACAACAGTAACAATAGTTAAAAGAGAAACAACAATAACAACAGTAACAACAGTTGCAACTGTAATAACAGTAACAACAATTATAACAGTAACAACAGTAACAACAATAACAACAATAACAACAGTAACAACCGTAACAACAGTTACAACAGTAACAAAAGTAAAAACAGTAACAACAATTACAACAGTAACAACAGTTACAAAAGTAACAAGAGTTACAACAGAAACCACAATAACAACAGTAACAACAGTAACAACCGTAACAATAGTTACAACAGCTACAACAGTTACAACACTGACAACAGTTACAACACTGACAACAGTAACAACAGTAACAACAGTAACAACAGTTACAACACTGACAACAGTTACAACACTGACAACAGTAACAACAGTAACAACAGTAACAACAGTAACAACAGTTACAACAGTTACAACAGAAACAACAGTAACAACAGAAACAACAGTAACAACAGTAACAACAGTAACAACAGTTACAACAGAAACAACAGTAACAACAGAAATAACAGTAACAAAAGTAACAACAGAAACAACAGTTACAACAGTTAGAACAGTAACAACAGTTACAACAGTTACAACAAAACAACAGTAACAACAGAAACAACAGTAACAACAGTTACAACTGTAACAACAGTAACAACAATAACAACAATAACAACAGTAACAACCGTAACAACAGTTACAACAGTAACAAAAGTAAAAACAGTAACAACAATTACAACAGTAACAACAGTTACAAAAGTAACAAGAGTTACAACAGAAACAACAATAACAACAGTAACAACAGTAACAACAGTAACAACCGTAACAATAGTTACAACACTGACAACAGTTACAACACTGACAACAGTAACAACAGTTACAACAGTAACAACAGTTACAACAGTTACAACAGAAACAACAGTAACAACATAAACAACAGTAACAACAGTTGCAACTGTAATAACAGTAACAACAATTATAACAGTAACAACAAGAACAACAATAACAACAGTAACAACCGTAACAACAGTTACAACAGTAACAAAAGTAAAAACAGTAACAACAGTAACAACAGTTACAAAAGTAACAAGAGTTACAACAGAAACAACAGTAACAACAGTAACAACAGTAACAACAGTAACAACAGTAACAACAGTAACAACAGTAACAACCGTAACAATAGTTACAACAGCTACAACAGTTACAACACTGACAACAGTTACAACACTGACAACAGTAACAACAGTAACAACAGTAACAACAGTAACAACAGTTACAACAGTTACAACAGAAACAACAGTAACAACAGAAACAACAGTAACAACAGTAACAACAGTAACAACAGTAACAACAGTAACAACAGTTACAACAGTTACAACAGAAACAACAGTAACAACAGAAATAACAGTAACAACAGTAACAACAGAAACAACAGTTACAACAGTTACAACAGTAACAACAGTTACAACAGTTACAACAGAAACAACAGTAACAACAGTTACAACTGTAACAACAGTAACAACAATTATAACAGTAACAACAATAACAACAATAACAACAATAACAACAGTAACAACAGTAACAACCGTAACAACAGTTACAACAGTAACAAAAGTAAAAACAGTAACAACAATTACAACAGTAACAACAGTTACAAAAGTAACAAGAGTTACAACAGAAACAACAATAACAACAGTAACAACCGTAACAATAGTTACAACACTGACAACAGTTACAACACTGACAACAGTAACAACACTGACAACAGTAACAACCGTAACAATAGTAAAAACAGTAACAACAGTTACAACAGTTACAACAGAAACAACAGTAACAACATAAACAACAGTAACAACAGTTACAACAGTTACAACAGAAACAACAGTAACAATAGTAACAACAGTTACAACAGTTACAACAGAAACAACAGTAACAACAGTAACAACAGAAACAACAGTAACAACAGTAACAACAGTAACAACAGTAACAACAGTTACAACAGTTACAACAGAAACAACAGAAACAATAGAAATAACAGTAACAACAGTCACAACAGAAACAACAGTTACAACAGTAACAACAGTTACAACAGTTACAACAGAAACAACAGTAACAACAGAAACAACAGAAACAACAGTAACAACAGTAACAACAGTTACAACAGTTACAACAGAAACAACAGTAACAACAGTAACAACAGTAACAACAGTTAAAACAGTTACAACAGAAACAACAGAAACAACAGTAACAACAGAAACAACAGTAACAACAGTAACAACAGAAACAACAGTAACAACAGTAACAACAGAAACAACAGTAACAACAATAATATCAGTTACAACAGCAACAACAGTAACAACAGTTACAACAGAAATAACAGTAACAACAGAAACAACAGTAACAACAGTAACAACAGAAACAACAGTAACAACAGTAACAACAGTAACAACAGAAACAACAGTAACAACAGTAACAACAGTAACAACAGTAACAACAGAAACAACAGTAACAACAGTAACAACAGTAACAACAGTTAAAACAGTTACAACAGAAACAACAGAAACAACAGTAACAACAGAAACAACAGTAACAACAGTAACAACAGTTACAACAGTTACAACAGAAACAACAGTAACAACAGAAACAACAGTCACAACAGTAACAACAGAAACAACAGTAACAACAGTAACAACAGAAACAACAGTAACAACAGTAACAACAGAAACAACAATAATATCAGTTACAACAGTAACAACAGTAACAACAGTTACAACAGTAACAACAGTAACAACAGAAACAACAGTAACAACAGTAACAACAGTAACAACAGAAACAACAGTAACAACAGTAACAACAGTAACAACAGAAACAACAGTAACAACAGTTACAACAGTAACAACAGTTAAAACAGTTACAACAGAAACAACAGAAACAACAGTAACAACAGAAACAACAGTAACAACAGTAACAACAGTTACAACAGTTACAACAGAAACAACAGTAACAACAGTAACAACAGTTACAACAGTTACAAAAGAAACAACAGTAACAACAGAAATAACAGTAACAACAGTAACAACAGAAACAACAGTTACAACAGTTAGAACAGTAACAACAGTTACAACAGTTACAACAGAAACAACAGTAACAACAGAAACAACAGTAACAACAGTTACAACTGTAACAACAGTAACAACAATTATAACAGTAACAACAGTAACAACAATAACAACAATAACAACAATAACAACAGTAACAACCGTAACAACAGTTACAACAGTAACAAAAGTAAAAACAGTAACAACAATTACAACAGTAACAACAGTTACAAAAGTAACAAGAGTTACAACAGAAACAACAATAACAACAGTAACAACCGTAACAATAGTTACAACACTGACAACAGTTACAACACTGATAACAGTAACAACACTGACAACAGTAACAACCGTAACAATAGTAACAACAGTAACAACAGTTACAACAGTTACAACAGAAACAACAGTAACAACATAAACAACAGTAACAACAGTTACAACAGAAACAACAGTAACAATAGTAACAACAGTTACAACAGTTACAACAGAAACAACAGTAACAACAGATACAACAGAAACAACAGTAACAACAGCAACAACAGTAACAACAGTAACAACAGTAACAACAGTTACAACAGTTACAACAGAAACAACAGCAACAATAGAAATAACAGTAACAACAGTAACAACAGAAACAACAGTTACAACAGTAACAACAGTTACAACAGTTACAACAGAAACAACAGTAACAACAGAAACAACAGAAACAACAGTAACAACAGTAACAACAGTAACAACAGTTAAAACAGTTACAACAGAAACAACAGAAACAACAGTAACAACAGAAACAACAGTAACAACAGTAACAACAGTTACAACAGTTACAACAGAAACAACAGTAACAACAGAAACAACAGTAACAACAGTAACAACAGAAACAACAGTAACAACAGTAACAACAGAAACACCAGTAACAACAGTAACAACAGAAACAACAATAACAACAATAATATCAGTTACAACAGTAACAACAGTAACAACAGTTACAACAGAAACAACAGTAACAACAGAAACAACAGTAACAACAGTAACAACAGAAACAACAGTAACAACAGTAACAACAGTAACAACAGAAACAACAGTAACAACAGTAACAACAGTAACAACAGTAACAACAGAAACAACAGTAACAACAGTAACAACAGTAACAACAGTAACAACAGTTAAAACAGTTACAACAGAAACAACAGAAACAACAGTAACAACAGAAACAACAGTAACAACAGTAACAACAGTTACAACAGTTACAACAGAAACAACAGTAACAACAGAAACAACAGTCACAACAGTTACAACAGAAACAACAGTAACAACAGTAACAACAGAAACAACAGTAACAACAGTAACAACAGAAACAACAATGACAACAATAATATCAGTTACAACAGTAACAACAGTAACAACAGTTACAACAGTAACAACAGTAACAACAGTAACAACAGAAACAACAGTAACAACAGTAACAACAGTAACAACAGAAACAACAGTAACAACAGTAACAACAGTAACAACAGTAACAACAGAAACAACAGTAACAACAGTAACAACAGTAACAACAGTAACAACAGTTAAAACAGTTACAACAGTTACAACAATAACAACAGTAACAACAGTAACAACAGTGACAACAGTAACAACAGAAACAACAGTAACAACAGTAACAACAGTAACAACAGTAACAACAGTTAAAACAGTTACAACAGTTACAACAATAACAACAGTAACAACAGTGACAACAGTAACAACAGTTAAAACAGTTACAACAGTTACAACAATAACAACAGTTAAAACAGTTACAACAGTTACAACAATAACAACAGTAACAACAGTAACAACAGTAACAACAGTAACAACAGTTAAAACAGTAACAACAGTAACAACAGTAACAACAGTAACAACAGTTAAAACAGTTACAACAGTTACAACAATAACAACAGTAACAACAGTAACAACAGTGACAACAGTTACAACAGTTACAACATGTTGGAAGTTGAATTGACAACTTTGTAGCAGTTAAATATTATTCTGATCTTCTGAAGGATGTCGAGTAGAACTTGTTTGAGGCGATAATCAATGTTTTTCAATAAATGATTCCAGTCGCAGAGAAGGTTGTGGGTTCACAGCTTCGGCCCCGACTGGCTGCTCGGATGGAGAAAGTGAAACTTTTACGCCCCAACAATGGATGGAGTGTTTGCTGAGTGATGGGATGAAAAACCAAATCCTAATGAAAAATAATTGTTTGGAAAAAAGAACAATCAGCGTTTCTTCCTGTGATATCAGGAGTGAGATCCTCCGGCCAGCGTCGACCACGACTGCTAACAATTATTTAACGAGATGCTCATTTACTTAATTGTGGCGATTAATTACATGTCTGACGGTTTGGCGTCTGGACCGGGAACCCGAACGAGACCGTCTTTTGACAGGCGTGTTCAGGAACGTTACGAACGCTGCCATGGAAAGTTCTGGGAGAAACTGTCAGTGCAGACAAATGATACTTTCCACTGAGTGGAGGCGAAGAGTCCCGGGCTGTGGTCGCTCCAGGAAGGAAGTGCAGGACGAAGGGGCGATTCCCGTCTCAGCCTGGTAGGAACTGGGGATTCCCTCCTGGACTCACGGTGTCTAGTGTTGGAGAACCAGACAGTTGAGACGTTCCCATGTTGACGGCGCTATTGTCTCCCAGGCTCGGGTCAACGACTCTCTTCCTGAGCCGCGACTCTGCTGCTGCACTTCCTGGACCAGCTCATCGAGCAGATGAGACTCGTGCTGAAGAACACGGAACTCATGGAGGAATATTAGGCCTCGTTAGATCCATCTTTGACCGAGGAGTTCTCAGAGGTTCTCGCGCCAGAATGAAAATCTCATTTCAGTTCCTTGTGTGTCTTTGGTGTAAAGTGGTGATGAAAATATTTCTTCAACCTTATTGAGAACCTTTAATGCAGGAGCTCAGACTCTACTCCACGTCTTAGACGTGCCTTCATGAAGCTCAGACGTGTCTTCATGAAGCTCAGACGTGTCTTCATGAAGCTCTGACGTGTCTTCACGAATCTCAGACGTGTCTTCACGAAGCTCAGACGTGTCTTCATGAAGCTCAGACGTGTCTTCATGAAGCTCAGACGTGTCTTCATGAAGCTCAGACGTGTCTTCATGAAGCTCAGACGTGTCTTCATGAAGCTCAGACGTGTCCATGAAGCTCAGACGTGTCTTCATGTAGCTCAGACGTGTCTTCATGAAGCTCAGATGTCTCTTCATGAAGCTCAGACGTGTCTTCATGAAGCTCAGACGTGTCTTCATGAAGCTCAGACGTGTCTTCATGAAGCTCAGACGTGTCTTCATGAAGCTCAGACGTGTCTTCATGAAGCTCAGACGTGTCTTCATGAAGCTCAGACGTGTCTTCATGAAGCTCAGACGTGTCTTCATGAAGCTCAGATGTCTCTTCATGAAGCTCAGACGTGTCTTCATGAAGCTCAGACGTGTCTTCATGAAGCTCAGACGTGTCTTCATGAAGCTCAGATGTCTCTTCATGAAGCTCAGACGTGTCTTCATGAAGCTCAGACGTGTCTTCATGAAGCTCAGATGTCTCTTCATGAAGCTCAGACGTGTCTTCATGAAGCTCAGACGTGTCTTCATGAAGCTCAGACGTGTCTTCATGAAGCTCAGACGTGTCTTCATGAAGCTCAGACGTGTCTTCATGAAGCTCAGACGTGTCTTCACGAAGCTCAGACGTGTCCATGAAGCTCAGACGTGTCTTCACGAAGCTCAGACGTGTCTTCACGAAGCTCAGACGTGTCTTCACAAAGCTCAGACGTGTCTTCATGAAGCTCAGACGTCTCTTCACAAAGCTCAGACGTGTCTTCATGAAGCTCAGACGTGTCTTCATGAAGCTCAGACGTGTCTTCATGAAGCTCAGACGTGTCTTCATGAAGCTCAGATGTGTCCATGAAGCTCAGATGTGTCTTCATGAAGCTCGGACGTGTCCATGAAGCTCAGACGTGTCCATGAAGCTCAGACGTGTCTTCATGAAGCTCAGACGTGTCTTCATGAAGCTCAGACGTGTCTTCATGAAGCTCAGACGTGTCTTCACGAAGCTCGGACGTGTCTTCACGAAGCTCGGACGTGTCTTCACGAAGCTCAGACGTGTCTTCATGAAGCTCAGACGTGTCTTCATGAAGCTCAGACGTGTCTTCATGAAGCTCAGACGTGTCTTCATGAAGCTCAGACGTGTCTTCATGAAGCTCAGACGTGTCTTCATGAAGCTCAGACGTGTCTTCATGAAGCTCAGACATGTCTTCATGAAGCTCAGATGTCTCTTCATGAAGCTCAGATGTGTCTTCATGAAGCTCAGACGTGTCTTCATGAAGCTCAGACGTGTCTTCATGAAGCTCAGACGTGTCTTCATGAAGCTCAGACATGTCTTCATGAAGCTCAGACGTGTCTTCATGAAGCTCAGACGTGTCTTCATGAAGCTCAGACGTCTCTTCATGAAGCTCAGACGTGTCTTCATGAAGCTCAGACGTGTCTTCTTGAAGCTCAGACGTGTCTTCACGAAGCTCAGACGTGTCTTCACGAAGCTCAGACGTGTCTTCACGAAGCTCAGACGTGTCTTCACGAAGCTCAGACGTGTCTTCACGAAGCTCAGACGTGTCTTCACGAAGCTCAGACGTGTCTTCATGAAGCTCAGATTTGTCTTCATGAAGCTCAGACGTGTCTTCATGATGCTCAGACGTGTCTTCATGAAGCTCAGACGTGTCTTCATGAAGTTCGGACGTGTCTTCATGAAGCTTGGACGTGTCTTCATGAAGCTCAGACGTGTCTTCATGAAGCTCAGACGTGTCCATGAAGCTCAGACGTGTCCATGAAGCTCAGACGTGTCTTCATGAAGCTTGGACGTGTCTTCATGAAGCTCAGACGTGTCTTCATGAAGCTCAGACGTGTCCATGAAGCTCAGACGTGTCCATGAAGCTCAGACGTGTCTTCATGAAGCTCAGACGTGTCTTCATGAAGCTCAGACGTGTCTTCATGAAGCTCAGACGTGTCTTCACGAAGCTCAAACGTCTTCATGAAGCTCAGACGTCTTCATGAAGCTCAGACGTGTCTTCATGAAGCTCAGACGTGTCTTCATGAAGCTCAGACGTGTCTTCATGAAGCTCAGACGTGTCTTCATGAAGCTCAGACGTGTCTTCATGAAGCCACCATGAATGTTCATGAAGCTCAGACGTGTCTTCACGAAGCTCAGACGTGTCTTCATGAAGCTCAGACGTGTCTTCATGAAGCTCAGACGTGTCTTCATGAAGCTCAGACGTGTCTTCATGAAGCTCAGACGTGTCTTCATGAAGCTCAGACGTGTCTTCATGAAGCTCAGACGTGTCTTCATGAAGCTCAGACGTGTCTTCATGAAGCTCAGACGTGTCTTCATGAATCTCAGACGTGTCTTCATGAAGCTCAGACGTGTCTTCATGAATCTCAGACGTGTCTTCATGAAGCTCAGACGTGTCTTCATGAAGCTCAGATGTGTCTTCATGAAGCTCAAACGTCTTCATGAGGCTCAGACGTCTTCATGAAGCTCAGCCGTGTCTTCATGAAGCTCAGCCGTGTCTTCATGAAGCTCAGACGTGTCTTCATGAAGCTCAGACATGTCTTCATGAAGCTCAGACGTGTCTTCATAAAGCTCAGACGTGTCTTCATGAAGCTCAGACGTCTTCATGAAGCTCAGACGTGTCTTCATGAAGCTCGGACGTGTCTTCATGAAGCTCGGACGTGTCTTCACGAAGCTCAGACGTGTCTTCATGAAGCTCTGACGTCTCTTCATGAAGCTCAGACGTGTCTTCATGAAGCTCAGACGTGTCTTCATGAAGCTCAGCTGTGTCTTCACGAAGCTCAGACGTGTCTTCACGAAGCTCAGACGTGTCTTCACGAAGCTCAGACGTGTCTTCACGAAGCTCAGACGTGTCTTCATGAAGCTCAGACGTGTCTTCATGAAGCTCAGACGTGTCTTCATGAAGCTCAGACGTGTCTTCATGAAGCTCAGACGTGTCTTCATGAAGCTCAGACGTGTCTTCATGAATCTCAGACGTGTCTTCACGAAGCTCAAACGTCTTCATGAAGCTCAGACGTCTTCATGAAGCTCAGACGTGTCTTCATGAAGCTCAGACGTGTCTTCATGAAGCTCAGACGTGTCTTCATGAAGCTCAGACGTGTCTTCATGAAGCTCAGACGTGTCTTCATGAAGCCACCATGAATGTTCATGAAGCTCAGACGTGTCTTCACGAAGCTCAGACGTGTCTTCATGAAGCTCAGACGTGTCTTCATGAAGCTCAGACGTGTCTTCATGAAGCTCAGACGTGTCTTCATGAAGCTCAGACGTGTCTTCATGAAGCTCAGACGTGTCTTCATGAAGCTCAGACGTGTCTTCATGAAGCTCAGACGTGTCTTCATGAAGCTCAGACGTGTCTTCATGAAGCTCAGACGTGTCTTCATGAATCTCAGACGTGTCTTCATGAATCTCAGACGTGTCTTCATGAAGCTCAGACGTGTCTTCATGAAGCTCAGACGTGTCTTCATGAAGCTCAGACGTGTCTTCATGAAGCTCAAACGTCTTCATGAAGCTCAGACGTCTTCATGAAGCTCAGCCGTGTCTTCATGAAGCTCAGCCGTGTCTTCATGAAGCTCAGACGTGTCTTCATGAAGCTCAGACATGTCTTCATGAAGCTCAGACGTGTCTTCATAAAGCTCAGACGTGTCTTCATGAAGCTCAGACGTCTTCATGAAGCTCAGACGTGTCTTCATGAAGCTCGGACGTGTCTTCACGAAGCTCTGACGTCTCTTCATGAAGCTCAGACGTGTCTTCATGAAGCTCAGACGTGTCTTCATGAAGCTCAGACGTGTCTTCATGAAGCTCAGCTGTGTCTTCACGAAGCTCAGACGTGTCTTCACGAAGCTCAGACGTGTCTTCACGAAGCTCAGACGTGTCTTCACGAAGCTCAGACGTGTCTTCATGAAGCTCAGACGTGTCTTCATGAAGCTCAGACGTGTCTTCATGAAGCTCAGACGTGTCTTCATGAAGCTCAGACGTGTCTTCATGAATCTCAGACGTGTCTTCATGAAGCTCAGACGTGTCTTCATGAAGCTCAGACGTGTCTTCATGAAGCTCAAACGTCTTCATGAAGCTCAGACGTCTTCATGAAGCTCAGCCGTGTCTTCATGAAGCTCAGACGTGTCTTCATGAAGCTCAGACGTGTCTTCATGAAGCTCAGACGTGTCTTCATGAAGCTCAGACGTGTCTTCATGAAGCTCAGACGTGTCTTCATGAAGCTCAGACGTGTCTTCATGAATCTCAGACGTGTCTTCATGAAGCTCAGACGTGTCTTCATGAAGCTCAGACGTGTCTTCATGAAGCTCAGACGTGTCTTCATGAAGCTCAAACGTCTTCATGAAGCTCAGACGTCTTCATGAAGCTCAGCCGTGTCTTCATTAGGCTCAGACGTGTCTTCATGAAGCTCAGACGTGTCTTCATGAAGCTCAGACGTGTCTTCATGAAGCTCAGACGTGTCTTCATGAAGCTCAGACGTGTCTTCACGAAGCTCAGACGTGTCTTCATGAAGCTCAGACGTGTCTTCATGAAGCTCAGACGTGTCTTCATGAAGCTCAGACGTGTCTTCATGAAGCTCAGACGTGTCTTCATGAAGCTCAGACGTGTCTTCATGAAGCTCAGACGTGTCTTCATGAAGCTCAGACGTGTCTTCATGAATCTCAGACGTGTCTTCACGAAGCTCAAACGTCTTCATGAAGCTCAGACGTCTTCATGAAGCTCAGACGTGTCTTCATGAAGCTCAGACGTGTCTTCATGAAGCTCAGACGTGTCTTCATGAAGCTCAGACGTGTCTTCATGAAGCTCAGACGTGTCTTCATGAAGCCACCATGAATGTTCATGAAGCTCAGACGTGTCTTCACGAAGCTCAGACGTGTCTTCATGAAGCCACCATGAATGTTCATGAAGCTCAGACGTGTCTTCATGAAGCTCAGACGTGTCTTCATGAAGCTCAGACGTGTCTTCATGAAGCTCAGACGTGTCTTCATGAAGCTCAGACGTGTCTTCATGAAGCTCAGACGTGTCTTCATGAAGCTCAGACGTGTCTTCATGAAGCTCAGACGTGTCTTCATGAAGCTCAGACGTGTCTTCATGAATCTCAGACGTGTCTTCATGAAGCTCAGACGTGTCTTCATGAATCTCAGACGTGTCTTCATGAAGCTCAGACGTGTCTTCATGAAGCTCAGACGTGTCTTCATGAAGCTCAAACGTCTTCATGAAGCTCAGACGTCTTCATGAAGCTCAGCCGTGTCTTCATGAAGCTCAGCCGTGTCTTCATGAAGCTCAGACGTGTCTTCATGAAGCTCAGACATGTCTTCATGATGCTCAGACGTGTCTTCATAAAGCTCAGACGTGTCTTCATGAAGCTCAGACGTCTTCATGAAGCTCAGACGTGTCTTCATGAAGCTCGGACGTGTCTTCACGAAGCTCAGACGTGTCTTCATGAAGCTCTGACGTCTCTTCATGAAGCTCAGACGTGTCTTCATGAAGCTCAGACGTGTCTTCATGAAGCTCAGACGTGTCTTCATGAAGCTCAGCTGTGTCTTCACGAAGCTCAGACGTGTCTTCACGAAGCTCAGACGTGTCTTCACGAAGCTCAGACGTGTCTTCACGAAGCTCAGACGTGTCTTCATGAAGCTCAGACGTGTCTTCATGAAGCTCAGACGTGTCTTCATGAAGCTCAGACGTGTCTTCATGAAGCTCAGACGTGTCTTCATGAATCTCAGACGTGTCTTCATGAAGCTCAGACGTGTCTTCATGAAGCTCAGACGTGTCTTCATGAAGCTCAAACGTCTTCATGAAGCTCAGACGTCTTCATGAAGCTCAGCCGTGTCTTCATGAAGCTCAGACGTGTCTTCATGAAGCTCAGACGTGTCTTCATGAAGCTCAGACGTGTCTTCATGAAGCTCAGACGTGTCTTCATGAAGCTCAGACGTGTCTTCATGAATCTCAGACGTGTCTTCATGAAGCTCAGACGTGTCTTCATGAAGCTCAGACGTGTCTTCATGAAGCTCAGACGTGTCTTCATGAAGCTCAAACGTCTTCATGAAGCTCAGACGTCTTCATGAAGCTCAGCCGTGTCTTCATTAGGCTCAGACGTGTCTTCATGAAGCTCAGACGTGTCTTCATGAAGCTCAGACGTGTCTTCATGAAGCTCAGACGTGTCTTCATGAAGCTCAGACGTGTCTTCATGAAGCTCAGACGTGTCTTCATGAATCTCAGACGTGTCTTCATGAAGCTCAGACGTGTCTTCATGAAGCTCAGACGTGTCTTCATGAATCTCAGACGTGTCTTCATGAATCTCAGACGTGTCTTCATGAAGCTCAGACGTGTCTTCATGAAGCTCAGACGTGTCTTCATGAAGCTCAAACGTCTTCATGAAGCTCAGACGTCTTCATGAAGCTCAGCCGTGTCTTCATTAGGCTCAGACGTGTCTTCATGAAGCTCAGACGTGTCTTCATGAAGCTCAGACGTGTCTTCATGAAGCTCAGACGTGTCTTCATGAAGCTCAGACGTGTCTTCATGAAGCTCAGACGTGTCTTCATGAATCAGACGTGTCTTCATGAAGCTCAGACGTGTCTTCATGAAGCTCAGACGTGTCTTCATAAAGCTCAGACGTGTCTTCATGAAGCTCAGACGTCTTCATGAAGCTCAGACGTGTCTTCATGAAGCTCGGACGTGTCTTCACGAAGCTCAGACGTGTCTTCATGAAGCTCTGACGTCTCTTCATGAAGCTCAGACGTGTCTTCATGAAGCTCAGACGTGTCTTCATGAAGCTCAGACGTGTCTTCATGAAGCTCAGACGTGTCTTCACGAAGCTCAGACGTGTCTTCACGAAGCTCAGACGTGTCTTCACGAAGCTCAGACGTGTCTTCATGAAGCTCAGACGTGTCTTCATGAAGCTCAGACGTGTCTTCATGAAGCTCAGACGTGTCTTCATGAAGCTCAGACGTGTCTTCACGAAGCTCAGACGTGTCTTCACGAAGCTCAGACGTGTCTTCATGAAGCTCAGACGTGTCTTCATGAAGCTCAGACGTGTCTTCACGAAGCTCAGACGTGTCTTCATGAAGCTCAGACGTGTCTTCATGAAGCTCAGACGTGTCTTCATGAAGCTCAGACGTGTCTTCATGAAGCTCAGACGTGTCTTCATGAAGCTCAGACGTGTCTTCATGAAGCTCAGACGTGTCTTCATGAAGCTCAGACGTGTCTTCATGAAGCTCAGACGTGTCTTCATGAAGCTCAGACGTGTCTTCATGAAGCTCAGACGTGTCTTCATGAAGCTCAGACGTGTCTTCATGAAGCTCAGACGTGTCTTCATGAAGCTCAGACGTGTCTTCACGAAGCTCAGACGTGTCTTCATGAAGCTCAGACGTGTCTTCATGAAGCTCAGACGTGTCTTCACGAAGCTCAGACGTGTCTTCATGAAGCTCAGACGTGTCTTCATGAAGCTCAGACGTGTCTTCATGAAGCTCAGACGTGTCTTCATGAAGCTCAGACGTGTCTTCATGAAGCTCAGACGTGTCTTCATGAAGCTCAGACGTGTCTTCATGAAGCTCAGACGTGTCTTCATGAAGCTCAGACGTGTCTTCACGAAGCTCAGACGTGTCTTCATGAAGCTCAGACGTGTCTTCATGAAGCTCAGACGTGTCTTCATGAAGCTCAGACGTGTCTTCATGAAGCTCAGACGTGTCTTCACGAAGCTCAGACGTGTCTTCATGAAGCTCAGACGTGTCTTCATGAAGCTCAGACGTGTCTTCATGAAGCTCAGACCTGTCTTCACGAAGCTCAGACGTTGAGCTGCTTGAGCCAAACACACTTTTCTCTCATCAGCTGTCAGATTGTGCCGCAGGTTGTTTATTGAAAGAGCGAGTCAGGATTCATGGCTTCCTCTCGCACAGGAAGCTCGGACGCTCATTAAACACCTCATACTGAAGCGGCTGCACAACAAGGAGACGGAAAAAGCAATAGAGAGAGGAACCCGGAGAGGAACCCGGAGAAGAATGGAGGAGCGAGAGCCAGTTGCTCTCGGAAGCGTCGGGCGAAGACAACACCCTGAGTCTGTCAGGGGTGAGTCCAGGTCGCGGCCGGCGAGAGACAAACGACCCGAAGCCACTCGACGAAGAATGACATGTTTTCACGAAGAGAAGTTCATGATAAGAACCGCGATCCATCAGCGTCGTTATTATTCATGTATTAATACTGTCGTCACCGAAGCATCTGCACGTCGATACTGACCTCCTCGTCTGTAACCATTCTTTTATAATTATATATAGAATCATATAATAATAGATTAATGTCAAATAAACCATTCTTTTATAATTATATATATAGAATCATATAATAATAGATGAATGTCAAATAAACCATTCTTTTATAATTATATATAGAATCATAGAATAATAGATTAATGTCAAATAAACCATTCTTTTATAATTATATATAGAATCATATAATAATAGATTAATGTCAAATAAACCATTCTTTTATAATTATATATATAGAATCATATAATAATAGATTAATGTCAAATAAACCATTCTTTTATAATTATATATAGAATCATATAATAATAGATTAATGTCAAATAAACCATTCTTTTATAATTATATATATATAATCATATAATAATAGATTAATGTCAAATAAACCATTCTTTTATAATTATATATATAGAATCATAGAATAATAGATAAATGTCAAATAAACCATTCTTTTATAATTATATATATAGAATCATATAATAAAAGATTAATGTCAAATAAACCATTCTTTTATAATTATATATATATAATCATATAATAATAGATTAATGTCAAATAAACCATTCTTTTATAATTATATATATAGAATCATATAATAATAGATTAATGTCAAATAAACCATTCTTTTATAATTATATATAGAATCATATAATAATAGATTAATGTCAAATAAACCATTCTTTTATAATTATATATAGAATCATATAATAATAGATTAATGTCAAATAAACCATTCTTTTATAATTATATATAGAATCATATAATAATAGATGAATGTCAAATAAACCATTCTTTTATAATTATATATATAGAATCATATAATAATAGATTAATGTCAAATAAACCATTCTTTTATAATTATATATAGAATCATATAATAATAGATTAATGTCAAATAAACCATTCTTTTATAATTATATATAGAATCATATAATAATAGATTAATGTCAAATAAACCATTCTTTTATAATTAAACAGAGAATAATATAATAATAGATTATTTCTCTTTATTTCACACATTCAACCATTTCTTTATATAACATTAAATGAAAACATTTATTTTACTTAAATCACCGGAACATCTAAACATTACTGCGACACTGAAATTATGTTTTAACTTTTTCCTACTTTATTACAAAAATAAAACATGAAAAACATGATATTTTTAAACATTTTTCACTAGTATTTCAGAATATTAATGTTTAAGAAATTCATCCTCAAACCTATTTTATAAACAATTGTTTGATATAAGATTATTCACTCATTTCTGCATGAAGTTTAGGAAAATAACCTTTTTATTCATTCATTCATTCATTAATTCATTAATTCATTCATTAATTAATTAATTAATTCATTAATTAATTAATTAATTCGTTATTCGTTCGTTCGTTCGTTCGTTCGTTCGTTCGTTCGTTCGTTCGTTCGTTCGTTCGTTCGTTCGTTCGTTCGTTCGTTCGTTCGTTCGTTCGTTCGTTCGTTCGTTCATTCATTCAATCAATCGTTCATTCGTTCATTCATTCATTCAATCAATCGTTCATTCATTCATTCATTCGTTCGTTCGTTCGTTCGTTCGTTCGTTCGTTCGTTCGTTCGTTCGTTCGTTCGTTCGTTCGTTCATTCATTCATTCATTCGTTCGTTTGTTCATTCAATCAATCGTTCATTCATTCATTCATTCAATCAATCGTTCATTCATTCATTCATTCATTCGTTCGTTCGTTCGTTCGTTCGTTCGTTCGTTCGTTCGTTCGTTCGTTCGTTCGTTCGTTCGTTCGTTCGTTCGTTCGTTCGTTCGTTCGTTCGTTCGTTCGTTCGTTCGTTCGTTCGTTCGTTCGTTCGTTCGTTCGTTCGTTCGTTCGTTCGTTCGTTCGTTCGTTCGTTCGTTCGTTCATTCATTCATTCGTTCGTTCGTTCGTTCGTTCATTCATTCATTCATTCATTCATTCATTTATCTTCAACCGCTTTATCCCTTAAGAGTCGCAGGGAGACTGGAGTCTATCCCAGTATCATAGGACGAGAGGCAGGGGAGACGATGTCTGTGTCCGGGTCCGTCCCAGGGCCTCCCCCCGTTGACCGACCTCACTAAGAATCATCAGAGTCACTCTGAGTTCCGGTTCGGTTCATCTTGGACTCATTAAAGAAGGCTCGTGATAAACGACTCCGTGTGAAGCGAATGTTCGAGACGCTCCGTCGAGGCGACCATGACGGTCTGGACCCTCAACGGATCCCAGTCTCTCTCTCTGGACCGAACCCTTCCGACCGGAGCTGGGAACGATGAGAACATCGTCCTCCAGGATCTTCTCAGTGAAAGTCACTGCGAGACCACAGCCTTCAGGACCAATCGCACGACGCAGAAACGTTGAAAACAGTCTTCAGTAAAAACCACGAGGCGAGGAATGAGCGCGAGCAGCTCCAGCTTCGCACACCATCACACGCTGAAGGAATTCCCGACGAGTTCCATCCACTGGAGCTTCATAGATCACAGCGACCGCAGCACTTTCATAATGATTAAACACTGTGTGCACTGGAGCCGCTCCACCGGAGGACGACTGACATCAGCCGCCGACCGAGGCTGTCAAGCCGACATCAAAACATGCACTTAAGGCGAGCGGCTCCTCCCTGTTCCCACATCCCATCCCGGGCCCTTCGTGTCGTCCGCACAATGGAAACCCAAACACACAAGAAAGACGTTTCCACGCAAATGTGAAATCCATACAGGAAGACGAGAAATATGCAGGATTCACCAACGAAAACAAGCGTCCGCGCCGAGCTCGCCGTTCCTTTCAATTACCGCGCCGGCCGTAAATCAACGTGACACGTGCGCGGCGGGTCGCGACCTCTGCTCGCCGCTGAACCCGGACTCACCTTGGAGCGGCGAGCGAGGGAATCGTACTCGCCTGGAGTCTGGCGCTGCCTAATGAACGGAGGGAAGAGGCTGTAATTACATCCGATCTCTGGGCGCGTCGTGTTTGGACCACGATCGGGAGATAAACCCGGCGGCACCGTGACCCGGCGGCACCGTGACCCGGCGGCACCGTGACCCGGCGGCACCGTGACCCGGCGGCACCGTGACCCGGTGGCGCCGAGACGTACCTGGAACACACGCGTGTGACGAAGACACGGCACTTGTACGTCGGTCGTGAATCCGCTGCTGTCGTTTCATCGCTTCATCTTCCTCCGCCGAGCGCCGTCCGAGGTAAACACCCGGCGGGAGATAGCATCAGGCGTCCCAGCGGGCCGGGGACAGGCCGTGGGAAAGTATATAAAAGTGAAATGACATGTAATTGTCGCTCTCTGAACGCCGAGCGTCGCGACATGAAACGACTTGTCGGTCCATCGACGGACAACATGACGGACGTCTCCTGGTCCGAGGGTCCGAGGGTCCGAGGGTCCGAGGGTCCGAGGGTCCGAGGGTCTGAGGGTCCGAGGGTCCGAGGGTCCGAGGGTCCGAGGGTCCGAGGGTCCGAGGGTCCGAGGGTCCGAGGGTCTGAGGGTCCGAGGGTCCGAGGGTCGTCACGTGTTCCTCAGAGGAACCTTCTAGTCCGAGTGTCTCACAGACGACGCTCTCGTGCAACAACTTCATGGATCAACATCGACAATAATTAGATTCACTACAAAAGGATTTGACGTTTTGTTGACAATTATTCTAACAAGTAACTATTTGAATTGTTTGTACTTTTAGGTCCAACGTTGAGGCTTGTGTTTGTGTCCCAGAATGCAATGCAGTTCCACTAGTCCTCGGTTATTTTTCTTCATCACAATCTTTGGGTCATTTTGACTGAAGCAATTCTTTAAGTCCAGACACAATACAAACAATATTGACCTAAAAATAATAACAAAAAAAACTATTTTATCAAGAATTTATTTCACTAAAATGATTTTTAAAGATCGAAGAAAAGGTTTTTTTTGTGAAGCTCAACTCAAAATAAAAATCCATTTTGTAAACAAACATGATAAAAGGTAGTTATACTTTATTTAAGTAAGTAAAGTTGATTATTTGCAGCTAAAATCTCTTAAAGTTTAGTAGAGACTTGAAGTTCAAGATGAATTCATGTCTTGAAGAACATTTTAGTTCAACGAGAACAAACCTTCAGTTTAAAAACGTTTGATCGTCGTGTCAATAAAGTTGCAAGTTGAATAAACTTTATTGACACGACGATCAAACGTTTTGAACATGTTTGACACGAAGACGTGTGAATGAAAGTGTTTTCATCGTCTTCACCACGACTCGTGATGATGTCACAGAACCTTCGAAGTTTCATTCGTTAATAAATCTTTGTTTTTAATCATTAGAACAGAAGCTCAACTGAAGAAACAAACTTTTATTTTTTTTAACAAAATCTTCTTCATTGAAAAGATTACAAACGAAAAGTCATCAGCGACGCAGAAGAAAATTCAACATAAAACTTTGAGTCTTTTTCTCTCAAATCAAACACTTGCATCTTGAGGTTGTTGGTTTGATTTTCTCTTGAATCATTTGTTTTTGTCATGAAGTTTAGTTACACAACTATGACTCACACTTGACACAGAAAACAAAGGTGTGTAAAAAATACACTATTGTACTTCAAAAAAACACAAAACAAAATCCAGACGATAAAAAACATTTTCTCTGGATGTTTTTCTCCAGTTTCTCCAGAGGAAGAAAAGAAAGACGTTTTTAAACGTAACTGTTGTGTTGTTGTGTGTGTTGTGTGTGTTTTTGTGTCGTGGATGTTGTTTACTGACACACACTGATCTTCACACACACTGATCTTCACACACACTGATCTTCACACACACTGATCTTCACACACACTGATCTTCACACACACTGATCTTCACACACACTGATCTTCACACACACTGATCTTCACACACACTGATCTTCACACACACTGATCTTCACACACGTGTGATTAAAACCTCAAGAGATTTCCTCACGACGACCACATCGACAATAACGACGCAGAAGCCGCGGCGTCGTAAACTTACGTCACGAGTAAATTAAAGTCACGACACGAACACATGATGGTTTGTTGGGTTTGGACGTCGAACGTCGACCACTTGATGATGATGGTTATTGTTGAACCACAGAAGATGTTAGAACTTTATTAACTTCTGATTGAACGACAGCAACGTTCTCAAGACTTTCTGAAGGCATTCTGAGGACGTTCTCAAGACGTTCTCAAGACGTTCTCAGGAGGTTCTCAAGGCGTTCTCAAGATGTTCTTAAGACGTTCTCAAGACTTTCAGAAGGCGCTCTCAAGATGTTCTCAAGACGTTCTCAGGAGGTTCTCAATGCGTTCTCAAGATGTTCTTAAGACGTTCTCAAGACTTTCTGAAGGCGCTCTCAAGATGTTCTCAAGACGTTCTCAGGAGGTTCTCAATGCGTTCTCAAGTCTTTCTCAGTTTGAGTAATTCGTGTCAAGAATGATGAGTTAAGTTCTGATGTTCTTCAAACCTCTCAGACAATTCAGAAGCTCAGATCAATGGATGAAGGTTCTAATATCAGGGAAGATGATTGACAGGAGAGATTTACTCAATGAACCAGACTTTGGACCTTTTTTTCTGGTTAATAGATCAATCAACCTTCATCCATCCATCCATCCATCCATCCATCCATCCATCCATCCATCCATCCATCCATCCATCCATCCATCCATCCATCCATCCATCCATCCATCCATCCATCCATCCATCCATCCATCCATCCACCCATCCATCCCTCCATCATCATATCATTCAGATCTTCAGTTGCACACGAGCAGAAAAACAAGTCCTCTCTGAAGGACGTGGCCTCAGACTTGGCTCTGGACTCGACGAGGGAGCAGAATGTGGGCAATAAACAAGGAGTCACGCAAACGTACACTTCTCATGCAACAGTCGTGATTCACTTAAAGCTCTTTGGTTACATATGGCATCATTTTGGGCTGCAGCGCCTCAGACATCAGGTTATCAATATCATACGATGACAACATGCTGCGGGAATCCAAGGAACCGCTGCCAACAAGCTTGAGACAATGGAAATCTTCTGGTCCCTCCCTGTGGAACACTTGAGACTCACTCGCACCACAACAACATACGTTCACGACAAGTCATCATGTCTGAGTGACGGAGCCTCCACTTCAAGAGTCTGGAACAGAAACAATCCTCTGAGCTGTGGATCACAAAACATCAGAGGAGAAGATATAGGTTAGGAAGAACTTTATTGATATGTTCCTGAAGGTTCTCTTGCATCAGGTCATGGTCGTCCAAGGGGCTCCATTGATCCGAGAGGCTCCTTCAAAGACAAGGAACTGGTCTCAGTATCGATCCTACGACAGATACCATAGTGAGGATCAATGTGTCGTAGACACCAACCAGGGTTCTAGGCCTGGTGAGGGTCCTTGGCTCTCACTGTCCAGGGAGGTGTGACCTTCACATGATCCCAGGCTGAGACCTTCACCTTCTCTTCATCTCCTCTTTCAAACCATCTGTTCTCTCCGGCACCTGCAAGTTGATGTCCTCAAGTGAGTGTCTTTTAAGTTAAAAGAAGGTCATTTGTACTTGTAGATATTTCCAGACCAAGGTCACGAAGAACTTAAACAAAAAAATACAAATGTAAAAACGTTAAAAGATCAACACTGAGACAAACACAGCAGCAACAAGAAAAAGAAGAAACAAATCAAAGAGTCTTGATATTTTTCTTGATGGAGTCAGTAGATCATCAAACACAGATGTTTCTTGAAGGAGTCAGTAGATCATCAAACACAGATGTTTCTTGAAGGAGTCAGTAGATCATCAAACACAGATGTTTCTTGAAGGTGTCAGTAGATCATCAAACACACATGTTTCTTGAAGGAGTCAGTAGATCATCAAACACAGATGTTTCTTGAAGGTGTCAGTAGATCATCAAACACACATGTTTCTTGAAGGAGTCAGTAGATCATCAAACACAGATGTTTCTTGAAGGAGTCAGTAGATCATCAAACACAGATGTTTCTTGAAGGAGTCAGTAGATCATCAAACACAGATGTTTCTTGAAGGAGTCAGTAGATCATCAAACACAGATGTTTCTTAAAGGAGTCAGTAGATCATCAAACACACATGTTTCTTGAAGGAGTCAGTAGATCATCAAACACAGATGTTTCTTGAAGGAGTCAGTAGATCATCAAACACAGATGTTTCTTGAAGGAGTCAGTAGATCATCAAACACAGATGTTTCTAGAAGGAGTCAGTAGATCATCAAACACAGATGTTTCTTAAAGGAGTCAGTAGATCATCAAACACAGTTGTTTCTTGAAGGAGTCAGTAGATCATCAAACACAGAGATGTTTCTTGAAGGAGTCAGTAGATCATCAAACACAGATGTTTCTTGAAGGAGTCAGTAGATCATCAAACACAGATGTTTCTTGAAGGAGTCAGTAGATCATCAAACACAGATGTTTCTTGAAGGAGTCAGTAGATCATCAAACACAGATGTTTCTTGAAGGTGTCAGTAGATCATCAAACACAGATGTTTCTTAAAGGAGTCAGTAGATCATCAAACACAGATGTTTCTTGAAGGAGTCAGTAGATCATCAAACACAGAGATGTTTCTTGAAGGAGTCAGTAGATCATCAAACACAGATGTTTCTTCAAGGAGTTAGTAGATCATCAAACACAGATGTTTCTTGAAGGAGTCAGTAGATCATCAAACACAGATGTTTCTTGAAGGAGTCAGTAGATCATCAAACACACATGTTTCTTGAAGGAGTCAGTAGATGATCAAACACAGATGTTTCTTGAAGGAGTCAGTAGATCATCAAACACAGATGTTTCTTGAAGGAGTCAGTAGATCATCAAACACAGATGTTTCTTGAAGGAGTCAGTAGATCATCAAACACACATGTTTCTTGAAGGAGTCAGTAGATCATCAAACACAGATGTTTCTTGAAGGAGTCAGTAGATCATCAAACACAGAGATGTTTCTTGAAGGAGTCAGTAGATCATCAAACACAGATGTTTCTTGTAGGAGTCAGTAGATCATCAAACACAGATGTTTCTTGAAGGAGTCAGTAGATCATCAAACACAGATGTTTCTTGAAGGAGTCAGTAGATCATCAAACACAGATGTTTCTTGAAGGAGTCAGTAGATCATCAAACACAGAGATGTTTCTTGAAGGAGTCAGTAGATCATCAAACACAGATGTTTCTTGTAGGAGTCAGTAGATCATCAAACACAGATGTTTCTTGTAGGAGTCAGTAGATCATCAAACACAGATGTTTCTTGTAGGAGTCAGTAGATCATCAAACACAAATGTTTCTTGTAGGAGTCAGTAGATCATCAAACACAGATGTTTCTTGAATGAGTCAGTAGATCATCAAACACAGATGTTTCTTGTAGGAGTCAGTAGATCATCAAACACAGATGTTTCTTGAAGGAGTCAGTAGATCATCAAACACAGATGTTTCTTGAAGGAGTCAGTAGATCATCAAACACAGATGTTTCTTGTAGGAGTCAGTAGATCATCAAACACAGATGTTTCTTGAAGGAGTCAGTAGATCATCAAACACAGATGTTTCTTGTAGGAGTCAGTAGATCATCAAACACAGATGTTTCTTGAAGGAGTCAGTAGATCATCAAACACAGATGTTTCTTGAAGGAGTCAGTAGATCATCAAACACAGATGTTTCTTGAAGGAGTCAGTAGATCATCAAACACAGATGTTTCTTGAAGGAGTCAGTAGATCATCAAACACAGATGTTTCTTGAAGGAGTCAGTAGATCATCAAACACAGATGTTTCTTGAAGGAGTCAGTAGATCATCAAACACAGATGTTTCTTGAAGGAGTCAGTAGATCATCAAACACACATGTTTCTTGAAGGAGTCAGTAGATCATCAAACACAGATGTTTCTTAAAGGAGTCAGTAGATCATCAAACACACATGTTTCTTGAAGGAGTCAGTAGATCATCAAACACAGATGTTTCTTAAAGGAGTCAGTAGATCATCAAACACAGATGTTTCTTGAAGGAGTCAGTAGATCATCAAACACAGATGTTTCTTGAAGGAGTCAGTAGATCATCAAACACAGAGATTTTTCTTGAAGGAGTCAGTAGATCATCAAACACAGATGTTTCTTGAAGGAGTCAGTAGATCATCAAACACAGATGTTTCTTGAAGGAGTCAGTAGATCATCAAACACAGATGTTTCTTGAAGGAGTCAGTAGATCATCAAACACAGATGTTTCTTGAAGGAGTCAGTAGATCATCAAACACAGATGTTTCTTGAAGGAGTCAGTAGATCATCAAACACAGATGTTTCTTGAAGGAGTCAGTAGATCATCAAACACAGAGATGGTTCCAAAGCTTAGGAGCAACAGTCTGGAAGGATTTCTCTCCTCTGGTCCGGAAGTTCAGGAACCATCAGTAGATTCTGATCCACAGACCTCAGAGCCCGAGCTGGGGTGTAAGTCTGGATCAGATCACTGATGGAAGGTCTAACCATGAATAGATCTGAAAGTAAGAACCAGAATTTTAAAATGATCCTGAAAGAAACTGGTGAAAAATTTGAAGGAGAAATGTGAGTTCTTCTACTAGAGCATGAGATGTATGAGATGGACGGACAATCCTGACCTTACGACGTGTTAATAATTAACTTCTACAGATGTTGAGTTAATGGTTCACTGCTCTGGACTAACCTACACCACATTACTATGTTTAAACCTGACCTGTCTTCACAACTTCCTGAAGGACACGTCCTCGTGCAAGATAGACCTGGGACACGTTCTACAGACGACATTTAAGGTCAGGAACGTCTCGGTTTCACTCCTGGAGCTCCAGAGGTTCCACCGACACGGACGTCTTATTGCCGCGACCGACCTTGGATGGAAGGAACCGATAAATGAGCAGGAATTCTGCAAAGTCACTACAGATGGAAAACCAGAAGAAGATAGAAGCCAGCGAGGCCTGGAGGCACCGGAGTAGAACCGAGAGGATCATCTGTGGCCGATTAGCTCCAATGCAAGTGTGTGTGATTTGTAGTAGCTAGACCAAGAAATATGCAAATTCATCTTCTGCGCTTTTGTGTTCCGGGGGATTTGAAGGACAGTTCAGGAGTTGAAGGTTCCTTGATTTACAGTGTTGTGGGGTAGAGTTACACGTCTGAGCGTATTAGAGATTGAAATATTCTGGCTGCGCACCCGGGCGGCTGGGAAGATCTATGTGGTGTGCGAGGAGGTGTGAGCGGGGTCCGAGGCCTCCCATCCAGGAACCCGGGGAAGATGAAGACTGACCTGACCCGACACGGCGGCGTGAAATCACTCCGGGGTCACATGTGGTTCCGTTCATCTTCCTCACCTCGACGAGTCCGTAGCACGCAACGGCGAGCGGACCTGCTGAAGGCCACCGTGCCAGCGCCGCCGCCGTCTTTCATGTGTTGCTAGAAGCTGTTGGTAATGATTTCTGCTCGACAGACGCCTGCGTATGATCACAGCGCCTGTTGCTCGGGGACACGGCAGACATGTGGTTTATTATTCGGGAATCTGGAGGATATTTCATGGAAATATTCTCTGCTGGTTCTGGGGTTAAAACCTTTCACGCTATTATTGACAGCTCCTCCGCCGCCGCCAAGCGGCGTCTCCAACTGGAACGCGCTCGCACTTCTCACAGTTTATCCCGTCGGCGTGTTGCGAGATCACATCGCCTGGAATTCTTTTGAGGTTCCAGACTTAAGGGGTCAACACATGGCAGGAGTCTTATCAAGATCCAGCGCGAGCCGCGATGTTCTGAGCATGTTCTCCACGATAAGAGCTTCACGATGATCGTCTCCAGACCCGCCGTGTCGTCCTGAGCAGACGGAAGACTTCGTGAAAGATCTCGTTGTTTAGAGAAGATGCTTCATCAGGAAAACACTTGGAAACCACTTGTGTGTTCCTGGTCCACGACTTCATGAGGGGCTTCAGGAGAAGCTTCTTTGTTCTCAGCGTCACCTCTGCTGGGTTGAGGGTTCAACTCCAACTGGGATCATAAACTGACAATCAAACTGTGTCTGTTCGCTCGCATCTGAAGTCTGATGGTGACGGAAACTCAAAATGGCGGATCCAGAATGAGATGGTTTGACCGTGAAGTCAGACTATTTTCTTTTTGACGACGTTGACATGATTTTTCTGTTGAGCAACTTAAATCGTTTCTTGTTAAAACCGATGAAACTTCTCACGATCGTCCTTCAGAAAAACACACTTTTGCTTCCGTCCTTCATGTAAACCTCCACAAATGTTGAAGCAGGACTTGAGTTCCTCTAAGATCCTTCCATGAACGCACCTGATTCGCCTCTGAACGTAAAACAAAGATTGCATTTATGGTTGTTTTCTGGAACTAAACAAAAACACTGAACCTCACGATATTGAGAACATGTTTCCTGTGAAGCTGTGGCCCCCCCGCGGCCCCCCGCGGCCCACCGCGGCCCCCCGCAGCCCCCCGCGGCCCCCCGCGGCCCCCCGGCCCTCCAGCAAGTTACTCGCGAGAACGACGGCACTTTTTACGACGCAGTGACATGATCTCACGAGGACGTCGTCACCTCGAGCTGCCGCCAACATCCAGACGCTCCATGAGTCGGTGACCCTCAAGTTCCTCGTCACGAGGTCCGAAGCCACTTCTCCTGGATCCAGGATCTGAGCAGACGTTTATGAAACGATGTAATTTACAGCTGGACACATGGACGGGTTGGTTTAATCAAGTGCAGTTATATCACACGACTCCTGCAGAGCCAGCGCTGGAGGAACATCTGCAGCTTCTGCTCAGAATCATGGAGTCACATAAAACCATCCTCTTGAATCTGGAGTCACATCCTAACAATGGCTGGAGCGACGGGCGAGTGAATAACTGGGCGACGATGTGAAGCAGATGGAGCAGGAATGATGTGAAGCGACTGATGTTTCACTTCAGAAATGAACCGATTAAACTGTAACACGCCGTAAACGGCCAAAGTAGACGTTATTAAAAACCTCTCGACAACTTCTTACACTTGTTCTTCAACTCCAGCCAACGACGCGAACAAACACACTTTGACTTTTGTCGCTTGGTTGGTCGGCGAGTGTGTGTTGTGAGTTCCGTCACAACAGGGTGTGTGTTTGTGTGTGTCCTTGTCATCACAACAAACCCCAGAACTTTTGATTAAACTCTGTTTTCCTGACGTTGGGACGGTGGACGAGTGTTTGGCGTCGACTCACAACAAGAATGTTCCACATTTAAACTTCATCAGGAGGTTTTTTTCAACGTGTTTTTCCTTCGTCTGACACAAATCAAATTCATCTGCTGGGACAGAAAACAACTTTCTTTTCTTAAGATAAGTGTCTCTTACGCGTCCAGGCCTAGAATTCTGTGGCGTCGGAGAAGTGTTGCTTCCCCGTGGATCTGCATCTGCTGCGAGCACTCAGGTTTCCTCCCACGGTCCATGAACGTAACGAGGTGAGGGCGAGTGAGATGTTCTTGGATTTCAGAATCAAAGACGCTTTTTTCTCAACTTCACCTTCTCTGGGTCGACAAGACGGTTCGACTCCAACGGTTCAGACCGAATGGGATTTTGTTTTCTCGGTCGTCTCAGGAGATGAAACGATTCTGATGCTGGATCTGAAAACGTACTTGGAGAGAAACAAACTTGTTTTTAAAAGTGTATTTTTCACTGAGTTTGTTGGTTCTACTGTGTCGTGGAACAAGAAGAGTTTCTGTCAATCACCATTATTGTCTTATTTACAGGTGATATGACATATTCTCTCTACTTGAGACTTGATTTCTCTTTATTATCTTCACTAAACAAATGTAGTTCCTTCGCAGTTTCCCAGTCGTCGAGCGTCTCTGTATCAAGAATCTTTGTACCTTAACTTAACTTAAACACTTTAAGATCGTGACAGATCAGGATTAAACATGAAACTTGAACATCTGTCCAGTTTTGCACCGAAGTTTGTGCTCGAAAAGTTCAAAACGTTTCAAGTTTTCCACACGTCTGCAGAACAAGGACTGATGAATGTCTGCATCACTTCCAGGCGGCGCCAGGCGACCAGAGTCGACCTCAGACGTCGTCTTCCACTCGCATGCTTCGGCCCTCTTTAACCAGATTGTTTTCCTCGGCTTGTTTTCACGCCGCCTGTCACGCCGTCCGGCACGCTCGCCATTGTTTCCCGCAGGAAGATGAATGCGACGGCTGTGCGCAGCTTTATTATTAACACAAAGTGACATCTTCGCGTGGTCGGCTTAATGGCAATCAGTGGCCTCGCGCCGCACAACAATACATTCCAGATGTCCGTCTGATTAAAGGCTCAAAGAGTGAGGTGAAGACTGTAATAAGCGCTTCATTATTTTGGAGTCACGGTCACTCCTCCTCCCTGATGGTTGTCACCTGCTCTCAGGCCGCGGCTCTTGATAATCTGCATGGAAATTCCAGGCTAATTACGTCCAAATACTTTATATGGGGAAACATATTTCCAACTGTGGGAAAGTGGTATTTTCAAGCCTGTGATTGAACCTTCCGTTGAGAAGTTTAATAGTTTGTATTCACGGAGGTTTAACGATGGAATTTGTGTCTGAGATGTGTATGTTTGTCGCCAGGCAACCGTGTTTTGTGTCCTGTTTTATTTCGGTTATCTTCGTCTTTTCTGTTCTCTCCGTTTTTACACGCAGGGGGAAAAAAAAGCCAAAGTTCTGACGTGTCCAGACTTCAGCGAGCCGTGGTTTGGATGTCAAGTCAGTTCAGAGAACATTCAATAACACCAGAGAAAACCAGGAGAAACTACATTTCAACAGGCAGAAACCTCGAGCAGAACCAGACTTGGAGCGAGGGTGAGACGGGAGAGAACAGAGGCGGTCCAAGGCATCATGGGGCCCAAAGCAAAATGTCATCTGTGGCCCCCGTCGACTCCAGAGTCTACACTGTGTTCGGTGAATAAGTGTGTGTTCATGTAAACACACAACACAACACAACACAACACAACACAACACAACACAATGAACCTAATTTTGATTTGACATTTTCTAGAAATTGTGCAAAATGGAAAATCTCAAATAACCAAAAAAACAAACAAGCAAATCACATGAAAATGACCATCTTACATAAAATTAACAGTTTCATGACAATTAAATCAATGAAATGCACAAATAATAACAAAAGTAACAAACATTTACAAAATAACAACAACAATTCTGTGTATTGTTTAAACAAAGTGTAGTTAAGAATATTTACACTAGCTTTTAAAAACCTTCCTTTAAAGTCATTTTTGACGTCATCATAACAAATGTTCGACACAATAGTTGAACGATGTGTGTTTTTTTTCTCGTCTTTGGGGAAAAACATCCTTCAAAACATTATTTCCTGGTATGAACGTCAGAGTCTTCAGTCGGATGATCTACTAGATCCTTTGAAGCCAGGATTAAGGACTGTTTGAATCACTGCTTTAACTGATGTTGTGTTTGTTTTCTTTTTGTTTTTTTAAGTGAGTACTTTATCTGGACCTGCTGTGTTTATTCCTGGTTAAATAACCGAGTTCATGGAGGAGATCTCAGGAGGGATTAATAAAGTTTATCTAAGTAAAAGGTAAACATTTCAGTTGAATAAGGTCCAGACCAGGACCATGGAGACGACCCTGGATCCAGAGACATTAAGTTAAGGTGGAGAAGATCCTGGATTCTGATGAAACACGTGGATCCCAGGGAGAAAACTTTAGAAGGATTCATGTTGTGTAAGAACTTAAAGTCTGGAGAGAAATAGACAAACTCGGAAGTGACTTGAGAGGTTTCGTATGGACTTGTATGGCTGCTCACTGCTGCCGCTCACGTCTTCAAACAGCTCTCGTGCCAGAAGGTCTCGAGAAGGAGAGAAAGTTCTGCAGGATCCGGCGGTGAATTAATCCCAGAAACCTTGTTTTTATTTTCCTCACAAGTGCAACTGCAGCACTTCCTGCAACCTGAGCGTCTGAAAGAGTGACTCACCTGACGCTAATCCTGCGTCCACCGCGTCGCTCACATTTTCCCACCACCCATTAAAACAAGAGCGAAGCCAAACTTGTTGCCGACAGAAAAACCACCCACGGCTCCGAACCCACTTGTTTTCCCTCAGATGCTGCCGATGCAGACTTGAGGTGCGAAGCGTCAGGATCGGTGTTTGTTTGACGCCTGTTGTCGTGTTGCTACAGATGGTCACGTGATCTCTGACGCCATCTTTTCCGACGCGGGTTCGACTCGCATGTGCTCGGACCGTGTAGGAAGCAACATGCGGAGCCGCGGCTGGAAAATCCCTTTCGTGCCTCAACAGACTTCCTCGCTGTCGAGTTCCCATGATGCCATGTGTTGGTGCAGGTCTGAGGCGCAGGTGGCGCCGACGTAACGAAGTGCAGACGACGGGACAGGTAGTGTGAGGTCTGACCGTCACACTTTCTCCTGCTTTTAGCGATTGTGTTTGTTTATTCCACCACCGCGAACCCATGACCACATGTTCCCTTGTTATGTTTGGCCGACACAAACATTCATATTTTCCTCAGACGAGAACGAACAGAACAACATTCAGGCGTCAGTGTGAAGGTGGATTAACCCTTTCGTGAAGGCAGGTGTGCACGGCTGAGGAATCCTTTTTAAATGTTTTAAAAAGTCCACAAAATACATATTTAAAATCTGCTGTTTGTCAACATTGGATTGATTGACTCGTTGACGACAGTTTAAATGGTTAAAATCTACAGAAAAAGATAAATCAAAATGAATTTCAACTTCAGAAAACGACGAGATCAATTCTTCATGAATTCAATAAGATTCAGATAAACTCTTGACCAGGTCCAAGTGTTTTAGACGATAGAACTTGAAGCAGAACTAAGTCTTATATTAGTTTTAAAATCTAGAAACAACTAGAATCAGTTCGAGACTCATTTTCCAACATGGTCTCACTCCCTCTCATTGAACTCAGCAGCACACGTCATTATTAGGCTATTCATCCAGTTTAAACCTTTTTCTATTTCAATCTCTCTGATCATCAGGTTTCGTCCCGACAACCCCACACGAGGTGAGTCTGCAATCATATAATGAAACTTTATTATCAGATCTTTGAAGTCTTGGGATCCTGAGATAAACATCACATGATTCCTCAACAGCCTCTAATGGACCTGAAGCTCATTTATTCAACATGTTGACTCCAGTGCTTTTTTATCTTTTGTCATTTATTTTTGTAATTTCTGTAACTTGTTTTTTAATCAGGTTTATCTTATTTAAACCGGGAGTAAACCAGGAGTAAACCAGGAGTAAACTGGGAGTAAACCAGGAGTAATCCAGGAGTAATCCAGGAGAAGACCAGGAGAAGACCAGGAGTTAACCAGGAGTTAACCAGGAGTTAACCAGGAGTAAACTGAGAGTAAACCAGGAGTAAACCAGGAGTAAACTGGGAGTAAACTAGGAGTAAACCAGGAGAAAGCCAGGAGTAAACCAGGAGTAAACCAAGAGTAAACTGGGCGTAAACCAGGAGAAAGTCAGGAGTAAACTGGGAGTAAACCAGGAGTAAACCAGGAGTAAACTCGGAGTAAACCAGGAGAAAACCAGGAGTAAACTGGGAGTAAACCGGGAGTAAACTGGGAGTAAACTGGGAGTAAACCAGGAGTAAACCAGGATTAAACCAAGAGTAAACCAAGAGTAAACTGGGAGTAAACCGGGAGTAAACTGGGAGTAAACCAGGAGTAAACCAAGAGTAAACTGGGAGTAAACCAGGAGAAAGCCAGGAGTAAACCGGGAGTAAACCAGGAGTAAACCAGGAGTAAACCAAGAGTAAACTGGGAGATAGCCAGGAGTAAACCTGGAGTAAACCAGAAGTACACCAGGAGTAAACCAAGAGTAAACCAAGAGTAAACTGGGAGTAAACCAGGAGTAAACCAAGAGTAAACTGGGAGTAAACCAGAAGTAAACCAGAAGTACACCAGGAGTAAACCAAGAGTAAACTGGGAGTAAACCAGGAGTAAACTGGGAGTAAACCAGAAGTACACCAGGAGTAAACCAAGAGTAAACTGGGAGTAAACCAGGAGATAGCCATGAGTAAACTGGGAGTAAACCAGAAGTACACCAGGAGTAAACCAGGAGTAAACTGGGAGTAAACCAGGAGTAAACCAGGAGTAAACCAGAAGTACACCAGGAGTAAACCAGGAGTAAACTGGGAGTAAACCAGAAGTACACCAGGAGTAAACCAGGAGTAAACTGGGAGTAAACCAGGAGATAGCCAGGAGTAAACTGGGAGTAAACCAGAAGTACACCAGGAGTAAACCAGGAGTAAACTGGGAGTAAACCAGGAGAAAGCCAGGAGTAAACCAGGAGAAAGCCAGGAGTAAACTGGGAGTAAACCAGGAGAAAGCCAGGAGTAAACCAGGAGAAAGCCAGGAGTAAACTGGGAGTAAACCAGAAGTACACCAGGAGTAAACCAGGAGTAAACTGGGAGTAAACCAGAAGTACACCAGGAGTAAACCAGGAGTAAACTGGGAGTAAACCAGAAGTACACCAGGAGTAAACCAGGAGTAAACTGGGAGTAAACCAGACGGATCAGAGTCGAGGAGACCATCGTCTTCAGTCTAAAGCAGGAGATCATCAGCATCAGGTTCTTCAGGACGAGGATGAGATGAAACTAAACCTCAAACGCTCCTTCAAAACCTCCCTGGATCCACATGGATCTACAGATCATCACAAACGTGTCAAAACGATCCTGGAAATGTTGCTGAAGAAACAACTTCATGTTTTTCAGTTTCAAAGCGACATCAGCAGATGAATCTGACGCTGTTATGGTGGAAGTCAAACGTGGCGTGATGTTTGCCGGCGAGAAGAACGAGCAGAACACAACAAACATCTTTTATCTTCAGACCACTTCAGATCTCATCTGTAAACATGAGACCTCTCTGAGGAGCGCCGATGTTTATCTAACTAACATGTGTTTCTGCAGCGGAACAAATGATGAATCCCTCGCTCGCCGTCATTTATGACGAACGACACCTCGTGTTCCAGGGCAGAAGATTGATGGAAGAACTTTAAGAACCTCATCATCATCATGTCGCAGGCGCTGGACGGGGATCCGTGGATCATCGGGAGGAACGATCCTGACACGAGTCCTGAGCTGGTCCTGCAGGAACAACACGTCTTTTTAGACAATTAGTCGTCTTTTTATCAACTTGTTTTAAAGAAGAATCTATGAAACGGTGAAGATAATATGAAAGTTGAACTTTAACATCTGATAGAAGTCTGAGTTCTTTTGTTTCTTTTCTTGAATGTATACTTATTTTCCACAAACTACACAAATACAATCAGATACTTTGGTTTAATGGAGAGGATTTTCCTCTTTTAGACTTTATTTTATTTATATGTAGTTTTTAAAAAAAATGAGAAACAACACGTATTTTCATTTTGATATTTTTATAATTATTTTATTTTATGTATTATAATTTATATATCCATAAGTATAATTTATAAACATGTATAAACTTAAGAAAATGTTGTCACAACATGATCTGGATCTTATAATCCATGTGTTCGTGTCGTTTAAACTATTACAATATACACTACACTTACTTTCAGATCTATTCATGGTCAGACCTTCATGATCTGATCCAGACTTACACCCCGGCTCGGGCTCTGAGGTCTGTGGATCAGAATCTACTGATGGTTCCTGAACTTCTGGACCAGAGGAGAGAAATCCTTCCAGACTGTTGCTCCTAAGCTTTGGAACCATCTCAGTGTTTGATGATCTACTGACTCCTTCAAGAAACATCTGTGTTTGATGATCTACTGACTCCTTCAAGAACCATCTCTGTGTTTGATGATCTACTGACTCCTTCAAGAAACATCTGTGTTTGATGATCTACTGACTCCTTCAAGAAACATCTCTGTGTTTGATGATCTACTGACTCCTTCAAGAAACATCTGTGTTTGATGATCTACTGACTCCTTCAAGAAGCATCTCTGTGTTTGATGATCTACTGACTCCTTCAAGAAACATCTGTGTTTGATGATCTACTGACTCCTTTAAGAAACATCTGTGTTTGATGATCTACTGACTCCTTCAAGAAACATCTGTGTTTGATGATCTACTGACTCCTTCAAGAAACATCTGTGTTTGATGATCTACTGACTCCTTCAAGAAACATCTGTGTTTGATGATCTACTGACTCCTTGAAGAAACATCTGTGTTTGATGATCTACTGACTCCTTCAAGAAACATCTCTGTGTTTGATGATCTACTGACTCCTTCAAGAAACATGTTTGTTTGATGATCTACTGTCTCCTTCAAGAAACATCTGTGTTTGATGATCTACTGACTCCTTCAAGAAACATCTGTGTTTGATGATCTACTGACTCCTTCAAGAAACATCTGTGTTTGATGATCTACTGACTCTTTCAAGAAACATCTGTGTTTGATGATCTACTGACTCCTTCAAGAAACATCAGTGTTTGATGATCTACTGACTCCTTCAAGAAACATCTGTGTTTGATGATCTACTGACTCCTTTAAGAAACATCTGTGTTTGATGATCTACTGACTCCTTCAAGAAACATCTGTGTTTGATGATCTACTGACTCCTTCAAGAAACATCTATGTTTGATGATCTACTGACTCCTTCAAGAAACATCTGTGTTTGATGATCTACTGACTCCTTCAAGAAACATGTGTGTTTGATGATCTACTGACTCCTTCAAGAAACATGTGTGTTTGATGATCTACTGACTCCTTCAAGAAACATCTCTGTGTTTGATGATCTACTGACTCCTTCAATAAACATCTGTGTTTGATGATCTACTGACTCCTTCAAGAAACATCTGTGTTTGATGATCTACTGACTCCTTTAAGAAACATCTGTGTTTGATGATCTACTGACTCCTTCAAGAAACATCTGTGTTTGATGATCTACTGACTCCTTCAAGAAACATCTATGTTTGATGATCTACTGACTCCTTCAAGAAACATCTGTGTTTGATGATCTACTGACTCCTTCAAGAAACATGTGTGTTTGATGATCTACTGACTCCTTCAAGAAACATGTGTGTTTGATGATCTACTGACTCCTTCAAGAAACATCTGTGTTTGATGATCTACTGACTCCTTCAAGAACCATCTCTGTGTTTGATGATCTACTGACTCCTTCAAGAAACATCTGTGTTTGATGATCTACTGACTCCTTCAAGAAACATCTCTGTGTTTGATGATCTACTGACTCCTTCAAGAAACATCTGTGTTTGATGATCTACTGACTCCTTCAAGAAGCATCTCTGTGTTTGATGATCTACTGACTCCTTCAAGAAACATCTGTGTTTGATGATCTACTGACTCCTTTAAGAAACATCTGTGTTTGATGATCTACTGACTCCTTCAAGAAACATCTATGTTTGATGATCTACTGACTCCTTCAAGAAACATCTGTGTTTGATGATCTACTGACTCCTTCAAGAAACATGTGTGTTTGATGATCTACTGACTCCTTCAAGAAACATGTGTGTTTGATGATCTACTGACTCCTTCAAGAAACATCTGTGTTTGATGATCTACTGACTCCTTCAAGAACCATCTCTGTGTTTGATGATCTACTGACTCCTTCAAGAAACATCTGTGTTTGATGATCTACTGACTCCTTCAAGAAACATCTCTGTGTTTGATGATCTACTGACTCCTTCAAGAAACATCTGTGTTTGATGATCTACTGACTCCTTCAAGAAGCATCTCTGTGTTTGATGATCTACTGACTCCTTCAAGAAACATCTGTGTTTGATGATCTACTGACTCCTTTAAGAAACATCTGTGTTTGATGATCTACTGACTCCTTCAAGAAACATCTGTGTTTGATGATCTACTGACTCCTTCAAGAAACATCTGTGTTTGATGATCTACTGACTCCTTCAAGAAACATCTGTGTTTGATGATCTACTGACTCCTTGAAGAAACATCTGTGTTTGATGATCTACTGACTCCTTCAAGAAACATCTCTGTGTTTGATGATCTACTGACTCCTTCAAGAAACATGTTTGTTTGATGATCTACTGTCTCCTTCAAGAAACATCTGTGTTTGATGATCTACTGACTCCTTCAAGAAACATCTGTGTTTGATGATCTACTGACTCCTTCAAGAAACATCTGTGTTTGATGATCTACTGACTCTTTCAAGAAACATCTGTGTTTGATGATCTACTGACTCCTTCAAGAAACATCTGTGTTTGATGATCTACTGACTCCTTCAAGAAACATGTGTGTTTGATGATCTACTGACTCCTTCAAGAAACATGTGTGTTTGATGATCTACTGACTCCTTCAAGAAACATGTGTGTTTGATGATCTACTGACTCCTTCAAGAAACATCTGTGTTTGATGATCTACTGACTCCTTCAAGAAACATGTGTGTTTGATGATCTACTGACTCCTTCAAGAAACATGTGTGTTTGATGATCTACTGACTCCTTCAAGAAACATCTCAACACACTTTCATTGTTGTCTTGATCTTTTAAAGTTTTTACATTTGTATGTATTTTTACTTTATATTGTTTTGATTGTTGTCGTTCTTTGTGACCCTGGTCTGGAAACATCTTCAACAACAACATCTACTTAAAGGGTTTTCTGAGAGTCGTTCAAATCAAGTGCAGCGAGTATAAAAATCCTTGTACTTTAAAGATTTATTCACAAATACTTTCATTTAATAGTGACTGTGTTTATTGATCTTTCAGCTTTTATTATATTATCATAACATCTTTGAATATTTCAATTTTTTCCAGATCTGATCCAAACCCTTGTCATGTGTAAACAGTTGTCGAGTGTAAACAGTGTAAACAGTGTAACTGTGATCTCAGTGTCTCAGTGTCTCTGGATCGTCTCCCAACAGTTGCAGCTCCAGCGACATCAGGCCGAGCTGCAAAAACACGCCGCGTGCGATGTTTATGAAACTCAATCCTCACGAGTGCTTCGTTCTCCTCAGTGATAAATTTCCTCTTTGGATTGTTTCAATCTTCAAATGCAGCGTCGAGCAGACTTTGAAGACATATGGTCTCGCCTTCGCTCGCTGATGCGTTCCAGGTGCCAGACTTTTCATGTTGCGGAGATAAAGGTCGGCGTCCGGGGAGGGCGGCGAGGGATTGTGCGAGAGGCCCGGCCATATATTGCACTGTCCTGTGGCAGAAATGAATTTCAATCCTTCGTCCCATGTGGGCCTCAGATGTTTCTGTTATTATTGTGCAAAAGCAATTTATGGGTTTCAAGACACGCAGAAGGGACGAGAACCAGCTCCAGAGACGGTTGTGCAACCGTGGACCACGAGAACCCAGAACAGGAAGGAACCGTTCGTGGCTCGTCAGCCGGTGTTGACGGACGTCTGGGCTCGACCCGAGGCTCGGAACCAAGACGGAATAAATCATACGAGTGAAAATACAAATTAATATTTTGAATAAAAATCTAGTGTGTCCGAGTCAGTGACTAACACTGAGCCAGAGTCAACGACACAACTATCCATCGATACTAGTTCAACCTACATGTGTTTCTCTTCTTTTCTCTTCTTCTCTTCTTTTTTCTCCTATAGTTTTTATATGATGTATCAGATCAGATAAAATGTACATAAAGTTAAATATTACACAATGTATTTACTGACGGTCTTAATGTCATTTCTTTGTCATGCTTGTGTTTAAATATATTTTCCTAAAGATATGGTTTTTATTTTATACTTTTCGCAGTATTTTTATATATAATATTTTTTGAATTAACAAAATAATGATAAATAAATAAATAAAATAAAATAAATATTTGTGTTCTCCCCGTGTTGCGTCGGTTTACTCCGGACACTCCGGTTTCCTCCGACAGTCCAAAACTTGAGAACTTGTCTGTAGGTGTGAGAGAATGAATGGTTGTGTCCGTCCTTTCCAGGGTGTCCCTCGCCTCTGGCCTGAAGGCACTGGGATAGACTCCCTAAGGGATGATAGAAAATGAATGAATTCTAAACACACTCCAGACTCCGGAGCCTCTAGTTTCCAGTTCTGTTCGGATCATCATGACGTGCGACGATAACTCTCCATACGGTGAACGCGGCAGGAAAGCAGGCTGTGAGGTCAAAGGTCACGTTAGCAGTTAGCAGTCGTAGCCGTGTCACGATGATTCAACTCCTGAAATCCCCTCCAACAATAGACGACGGTCCGGCGACGTACAAATCATACACGACGACTGCTTCCCTCGAATCACCGGAACGTTCCTCCTGATTTATGGAAGCTTAATGGACCAGATGTGGACGACTCCGGGCGACCCGGGTCCGGGTGAAAACCGAGTCGTAGGAGCCGCAGGAGCAGAAAACCCTCTGGATGTCAACATTCCAGTGAAGTCTTTTTCACAATCACTCTCAGGGTTTAATCAGATTATGAACACGACGAGCTTACGCCATGTGTGGTCTCGTCCAGCCAAAGCCTGAGTGTGTAACGACAGCCTAATACCTGTGGGACGTTGTATCGTTCACTCCAGCCATCAACCTTCAGTCTGACGTGAGGGTAGTTAAGAAGACGGAAGACATTCCTAATGAGCTTCTGCTCGACAAATGTTTATCGCAGGTTTATCACTGTTGGTGTGATTTTTGACGAACTTGAAGTAAAAAAGTTCACATATTATCTCCTGCAACGTTTAAAAACACTTGTTGCTGCTCGAGTTGTTCGTTTTTATGACCATGTTGTGTTTACGTCTTCATTGTTCCAGTTAATCTGCAGGAAAAACAAGAAGATCCAGTTAAAACCTTTGAATATTTAATGAATCTGGTCTTCATTACTTACTTGTTTCTAATGAGTTGTTTTGAATCTATTATTTAGTTCTAGTTTAATTCTGTGTGTGCGTCAGGACTGAGACGGAACTCAAATGTTCTTCGATGGTTTTGTACCATATTTGACGGACTATAAGGATATAATATATATATATTTTATAAACACGTCCAATCTTCTTGAAATTCGACAGCGGATCAGTTGTTTTAGATCTGTTTGTACTTACTGACCTTGAACCCATTTTACTTGATACACGACTAATAGTTCAGTCATAATGTCCCTTATATTCATCTCTGTCTTTGTTGTACCACTCTGTAGTTTTACTCCAACAGGCTCTGTGTATTACTCCAAGAGACTCTGTAGTATTACTCTGTGAGGCTCCAAAAGTGTTACTCTGCAAACTCAGTTGTATTACTTTGCAAGTCTCTGTAGTATTACTCAAAGAGATTTGGTAGTATTATTTTGAAACTCTTCAGTAGTACTCCAAAAGACTTCATAGTATTACTCCGCAAGTCTCTGGCGTATTACTTAGCGAGACCAGCAGGTGAGGAAGAGAGACCAGCAGGTGAGGAAGAGAGACCAGCAGGTGAGGAAGCGAGACCAGCAGAGAGACCAGCAGGTGGAGGAAGAGAGACCATCAGGTGAGGAAGAGAGACCAGCAGGTGGAGGAAGAGAGACCAGCAGGTGAGGAAGAGAGACCAGCAGGTGGGGAAGAGAGACCATCAGGTGAGGAAGAGAGACCAGCAGGTGGGGAAGAGAGACCATCAGGTGAGGAAGAGAGACCATCAGAGAGACCAGCAGGTGGAGGAAGAGAGACCAGCAGGTGGAGGAAGAGAGACCAGCAGGTGGAGGAAGAGAGACCAGCAGGTGGAGGAAGAGAGACCAGCAGGTGGGGAAGAGAGACCAGCAGGTGGAGGAAGAGAGACCAGCAGGTGGGGAAGAGAGACCAGCAGGTGGAGGAAGAGAGACCAGCAGGTGGGGAAGAGAGACCAGCAGGTGGGGAAGAGAGACCATCAGGTGAGGAAGAGAGACCAGCAGAGAGACCAGCAGGTGGAGGAAGAGAGACCAGCAGGTGGGGAAGAGAGACCAGCAGGTGGGGAAGAGAGACCATCAGGTGAGGAAGAGAGACCAGCAGGTGGGGAAGAGAGACCAGCAGGTGGGGAAGAGAGACCAGCAGGTGGGGAAGAGAGACCAGCAGGTGGGGAAGAGAGACCATCAGGTGAGGAAGAGAGACCAGCAGAGAGACCAGCAGGTGGAGGAGGAGAGACCAGCAGGTGGAGGAAGAGAGACCAGCAGGTGGAGGAAGAGAGACCAGCAGGTGGAGGAAGAGAGACCAGCAGGTGGAGGAAGAGAGACCAGCAGGTGGGGAAGAGAGACCAGCAGGTGGAGGAAGAGAGACCAGCAGGTGGGGAAGAGAGACCAGCAGGTGGAGGAAGAGAGACCAGCAGGTGGGGAAGAGAGACCAGCAGGTGGGGAAGAGAGACCATCAGGTGAGGAAGAGAGACCAGCAGAGAGACCAGCAGGTGGAGGAAGAGAGACCATCAGGTGAGGAAGAGAGACCAGCAGGTGGAGGAAGAGAGACCAGCAGGTGGAGGAAGAGAGACCAGCAGGTGAGGAAGAGAGACCAGCAGGTGGAGGAAGAGAGACCAGCAGGTGGAGGAAGAGAGACCAGCAGGTGGAGGAAGAGAGACCAGCAGGTGGAGGAAGAGAGACCAGCAGGTGGAGGAAGAGAGACCAGCAGGTGGGGAAGAGAGACCAGCAGGTGGAGGAAGAGAGACCAGCAGGTGGGGAAGAGAGACCAGCAGGTGGAGGAAGAGAGACCAGCAGGTGGGGAAGAGAGACCAGCAGGTGGAGGAAGAGAGACCAGCAGGTGAGGAAGAGAGACCAGCAGGTGGAGGAAGAGAGACCAGCAGGTGGGGAAGAGAGACCAGCAGGTGGAGGAAGAGAGACCAGCAGGTGAGGAAGAGAGACCAGCAGGTGGAGGAAGAGAGACCAGCAGGTGGAGGAAGAGAGACCAGCAGGTGAGGAAGCGAGACCAGCGGGTGGAGGAAGAGAGACCAGCAGGTGGGGAAGAGAGACCAGCAGGTGGAGGAAGAGAGACCAGCAGGTGGAGGAAGAGAGACCAGCAGGTGAGGAAGAGAGACCAGCAGGTGAGGAAGAGAGACCAGCAGGTGAGGAAGAGAGACCAGCAGGTGGAGGAAGAGAGACCAGCAGGTGAGGAAGAGAGACCAGCAGGTGGGTAAGAGAGACCAGCAGGTGAGGAAGAGAGACCAGCAGGTGGGTAAGAGAGACCAGCAGGTGAGGAAGAGAGACCAGCAGGTGGGGAAGAGAGACCAGCAGGTGGAGGAAGAGAGACCAGCAGGTGGAGGAAGAGAGACCAGCAGGTGGGTAAGAGAGACCATCAGGTGAGGAAGAGAGACCAGCAGGTGGAGGAAGAGAAACATCAGGTGGAGCAAGAGAAACATCAGGTGGAGGAAGAGAGACCAGCAGGTGAAGGAAGAGAGACCAGCAGGTGGGGAAGAGAGACCAGCAGGTGGAGGAAGAGAGACCATCAGGTGGAGCAAGAGAAACATCAGGTGGAGGAAGAGAAACATCAGGTGGAGGAGGAGAGACCAGCAGGTGAAGGAAGAGAGACCAGCAGGTGGGGAAGAGAGACCAGCAGGTGGAGGAAGAGAAACATCAGGTGGAGCAAGAGAAACATCAGGTGGAGGAAGAGAGACCAGCAGGTGAAGGAAGAGAGACCAGCAGGTGGAGGAAGAGAGACCAGCAGGTGGAGGAAGAGAGACCATCAGGTGGAGCAAGAGAAACATCAGGTGGAGGAAGAGAAACATCAGGTGGAGGAGGAGAGACCAGCAGGTGAAGGAAGAGAGACCAGCAGGTGGGGAAGAGAGACCAGCAGGTGGAGGAAGAGAGACCAGCAGGTGAGGTAGAGAGACCATCAGGTGGAGGAAGAGAAACATCAGGTAGAGGAAGAGAAACATCAGGTGGAGGAGGAGAGACCAGCAGGTGGGGAAGAGAGACCAGCAGTTGAGGTAGAGAGACCATCAGGTGGAGGAAGAGAAACATCAGGTAGAGGAAGAGAAACATCAGGTGGAGGAGGAGAGACCAGCAGGTGAAGGAAGAGAGACCAGCAGGTGGGGAAGAGAGACCAGCAGGTGGAGGAAGAGAGACCAGCAGGTGAGGTAGAGAGACCAGCAGGTGGAGGAAGAGAAACATCAGGTAGAGGAAGAGAAACATCAGGTGGAGGAGGAGAGACCAGCAGGTGGGGAAGAGAGACCAGCAGGTGGAGGAAGAGAGACCAGCAGGTGAGGTAGAGAGACCATCAGGTGGAGGAAGAGAAACATCAGGTAGAGGAAGAGAAACATCAGGTGGAGGAGGAGAGACCAGCAGGTGGGGAAGAGAGACCAGCAGTTGAGGTAGAGAGACCATCAGGTGGAGGAAGAGAAACATCAGGTAGAGGAAGAGAAACATCAGGTGGAGGAAGAGAGACCAGCAGGTTGAGGAAGAGAAACATCAGGTAGAGGAAGAGAAACATCAGGTGGAGGAAGAGAAACATCAGGTGGAGGAGGAGAGACCAGCAGGTGGAGGAAGAGAGACCATCATGGAGGTCTGAGGTGTAAGGGATGAGGCAGATGTTGTGTAGTCCCTCGACGACTCGCTCACTTTGATGGAGCTCATGAGCACGAGTCAGCAGAACGTTCACAGCCAGCAGGCCATAAATAAATGGCACAGTTTGTGAGACTCAAGCCGCAAACTCATGACCTCATGTTCAGAACTTCTGCCCACACCTCGGAGGTGAGAAGAAGTGAATAATCCAAGGGGATTTCTGTAGTGAAGTGTCAGGTGGTCTGCTCGAACCCTCGGCATCAAGTGGGTTGATGGTTCTATTCCCAGCTGTTGTGCACCATGACAGCAACACTGATCCAGTCCCTAAACAAGCCGCTCCGGTTACGAGGCCGCGCGGAGGATTTATTGGATCCAGATGGGCCGAGCTTCCTCACGAGTCGAAAACACTGGGCTGGCTTCTCTCAGGACGACTCTGGGGGAACGAAGAGCGGCTGGTCCACCCATTTCCTTTCCTTGCCCTTCCCAGGCATGTCAGACACCAGCCAAGCCAACAAAGAAAATCAGACCTGCAGTGGCTTCTGGACGCCTTCGCCACCTCTGCAGCGGGGATCAGGGATGGTTAGGAGGAAGAGGTGTGGCCCAGAAGAGGAGGAGGAGAGGAAGAGGGGGAGGAAGACGAAGAGGAAGAGGAAGAGGGGGAGGAAGACGAAGAGGAAGAGGGCAAGGAAGACAAAGAGGAAGAGGAAGAGGGGGAGGAAGACGAAGAGGAAGAGGTGTGGCCCAGAAGAGGAGGAGGAGAGGAAGAGGGGGAGGAAGACGTAGAGGAAGAGGAAGAGGGGGAGGAAGACGAAGAGGAAGAGGGGGAGGGGGAGGAAGACGAAGAGGAAGAGGGCAAGGAAGACAAAGAGGAAGAGGAAGAGGGGGAGGAAGACGAAGAGGAAGAGGTGTGGCCCAGAAGAGGAGGAGGAGAGGAAGAGGGGGAGGAAAACGAAGAGGAAGAGGAAGAGGAAGAGGGGGAGGAATACGAAGAGGAAGAGGGCGAGGAAGACGAAGAGGAAGACGAAGAGGAAGAGGAAGAGGGGGAGGAAGACGAAGAGGAAGACGAAGAGGAAGAGGAAGAGGGGGAGGAAGACGAAGAGGAAGAGGAAGAGGGCGAGGAAGACAAAGAGGAAGAGGAAGAGGGGGAGGAAGACGAAGATGAAGAGGAAGAGGGGGAGGAAGACGAAGAGGAAGACGAAGAGGAAGACGAAGAGGAAGACGAAGACGAAGACGAAGACGAAGAGGGGGAGGAAGACGAAGAGGAAGACGAAGAGGAAGAGGAAGAGGAAGAGGAAGAGGGGGAGGAAGACGTAGAGGAAGAGGAAGAGGGGGAGGAAGACGAAGAGGAAGAGGGGGAGGGGGAGGAAGACGAAGAGGAAGAGGGCAAGGAAGACAAAGAGGAAGAGGAAGAGGGGGAGGAAGACGAAGAGGAAGAGGTGTGGCCCAGAAGAGGAGGAGGAGAGGAAGAGGGGGAGGAAAACGAAGAGGAAGAGGAAGAGGAAGAGGGGGAGGAATACGAAGAGGAAGAGGGCGAGGAAGACGAAGAGGAAGACGAAGAGGAAGAGGAAGAGGGGGAGGAAGACGAAGAGGAAGACGAAGAGGAAGAGGAAGAGGGGGAGGAAGACGAAGAGGAAGAGGAAGAGGGCGAGGAAGACAAAGAGGAAGAGGAAGAGGGGGAGGAAGACGAAGATGAAGAGGAAGAGGGGGAGGAAGACGAAGAGGAAGACGAAGAGGAAGACGAAGAGGAAGACGAAGACGAAGACGAAGACGAAGAGGGGGAGGAAGACGAAGAGGAAGACGAAGAGGAAGAGGAAGAGGAAGAGGAAGAGGAAGAGGAAGACGAAGACGAAGACGAAGAGGAAGAGGGGGAGGAAGACGAAGAGGAAGAGGGGGAGGGGGAGGAAGACGAAGAGGAAGAGGGCAAGGAAGACAAAGAGGAAGAGGAAGAGGGGGAGGAAGACGAAGAGGAAGAGGTGTGGCCCAGAAGAGGAGGAGGAGAGGAATAGGGGGAGGAAAACGAAGAGGAAGAGGAAGAGGGGGAGGAATACGAAGAGGAAGAGGGCGAGGAAGACGAAGAGGAAGACGAAGAGGAAGAGGAAGAGGGGGAGGAAGACGAAGAGGAAGACGAAGAGGAAGAGGAAGAGGGGGAGGAAGACGAAGAGGAAGAGGAAGAGGGTGAGGAAGACAAAGAGGAAGAGGAAGAGGGGGAGGAAGACGAAGATGAAGAGGAAGAGGGGGAGGAAGACGAAGAGGAAGACGAAGAGGAAGAGGAAGAGGAAGACGAAGACGAAGACGAAGAGGGCGAGGAAGAGGAAGAGGAAGAGGAAAGGGGGAAGAGGGGGAGAAGGAAGAGGAAGAGGAAGAGGAAAGAGGGAAGAGGGGGAGAAGGAAGAGGAAGAGGAGGAAGGAGAAGGATTAAGAAAAGGAGGTAGAGGGGGAGCAGGAAGAAGAAGAGGAAGATGAAGATGAGAAGGTCCATCAGTAAAGTCAGGATCACAGATGAGTCATAAACGCACAAATGTTCGATCGACAACAAAGTTCAGTCTTTGATGTTTGTGATCTTGTTTTTTTCAGGTGTCTTTGAAGAATAAATCCATTGAGATCCAACATCTCAGGTGAGACTGAGCAGCAGACGATAAAGAAACAAATATTGAATAAATAACGAGTCAAATCAATAAAATCTCAAAAGTTGAACAACAAAAACCAGAATCAAAAGACAAAAGATCAGAGAACGAGGTCAAAACTTGAAGAGAATAGAGACACAATAAAAGACAACAGGCAGAAGACAAGAGGGTCCGATGTTCTTCAGATGTTCTTCAGATGTTCTTCAGATGTTCAGATGCTCTTCAGATCTTCTTCATATGTTTTTCAGATGTTCTTCAGGTGTTCTTCTGATGTGGTGGATGTCAAATGAAGGCCATAGCATCTCCACAATTGAATCATGAATCCGGACGATAAGTTGCTGTTGATGGACTCAGTCAGTAGTTCTTCTTCGCTCGTTAAAAACCTTCACTCAAGAACCAGAGCCAGACATGATGGTGAAGATGTTTCCGAGCAGGTGGAGGAAGAAGAAACAGCAGGAAGCTGGAAGAGCTGCAGCGAAGGAAGAACGTCTGGAACCTTCTCACCTGTTTGTTGAAGAGCAGAAGAAAATAAAAGTTTGTGGTGAAAATATAAACATCTGGGCCTGAGATAACTCAGCGCTCCTGGGAGGGCGTCACGGGACAGGTCCGCGGCTCAGAAGGTGCTGTTGGCCCAGAGAGCAGGAGATTTACTCGCGTGTCCAGGAGAGCGAGAGAAGCTCTTTGTCTCCGACACAAATGGAGGAAACAGGTGAGAACCGAGGCCAGAACCGAGGCCAGAGACAAGAACTCGCTCGGGTTCAAGGACGACACTCGTCAGCAGCAGCTGATGGACGATCCAGAGACGAGAAGTTCATGAAGACACGTGATGAACGCATGTCCAGGTGCGTCTCGTCTGTTCGGAGAAGTTTGACTTCGAGGTCAAATCACTGAGAAGAAGAAACTCTTCGTTGACGAGTAAATAAACACAACAAACAACACTTCTTAGCAAAGCACTGGAACACTGAATACCCCTGCCAAGGAATGTACAAAGAACATATGAACAACTCCCATGATCCACGTGTTTGAGTTCATGTGTTGACCACACGGTGGCGCTCAACGTTTCAACTGTTTCTCTGAAGATCATTATTTACTTCAATCATTATTTACTAATTATTATTATTATTATTATCAACATCTTTTGTTTTCTTTTGAGTCGTTTGTGTTGAGACTGTTATGGAAACACACACACACGCACACACACTCATGAACACACACACACACACACACACACACACACACACACACACACACACACACACACACACACACACACACACACACACACACACACACACACACCCACCCCTGAACACAGACACACACACACTCATGAACACACACACACACACACACACACACACACACTCATGAACACACACACTCATGAACACACACACACACTCATGAAAAAACACACACATGAACACACACACACACACACGCATGAACACAAACACACACACACACACACACTCATGAACACACACCTCCACACACACTCATGAACACACACACACACTCATGAACACAAAAATACACACACTCAGGAACACACACACTCAAGAACACACACACTCAAGAACAAACACACACACTCATGAACACACACACACACACACACACTCATGAACACACACACACTCAGGAACACACACACACACTCATGAACACACACACACTCAGGAACACACACACACACTCATGAACTCACACACACTCAGGAACACACACACACACTCATGAACACACACACACTCAAGAACACACACACACACACACACTGAAGAACACACACCCAAGAACACACACACATTGGCGGACGCTCCACATAAACCGCTGATGACTGAAGCAACAAGTGCTGTCAGTCGACGTCTCTTCATGTGGTTTCCTGGCGCCTGTTGCTGCTGCTCTGTGGGAACATCAGGGAGGAAGTGAGTATTTATCTGTGATGTGACGTCGTGGTCCAGAGGGAGGAGGACGAGTCTGTGTCGTCTCACCAGCTCCAGACCACAAGACTGTTTTGTTGAGGCTCCTGGTTACTGTCCCAGCTACTCGGGGTCACTGGCGGAGAGATTCATGTCACAATATATTGATATACAGTGATAGTGTAGTAAAAAGTATATATGTTTAGTATTGTCCAGTACTTGACTCTGGTGTTGTGATAGTGTAGTAAAAAGTATATATGTTTAGTATTGTCCAGTACTTGACTCTGGTGTTGTGATAGTGTAGTAACAAGTATATATGTGTAGTATTGTCCAGTACTTGACTCTGGTGTTGTGATAGTGTAGTAAAAAGTATATATGTGTAGTATTGTCCAGTACTTGACTCTGGTGTTGTGATAGTGTAGTAACAAGTATATATGTGTAGTATTGTCCAGTACTTGACTCTGGTGTTGTGATAGTGTAGTAAAAAGTATATATGTTTAGTATTGTCCAGTACTTGACTCTGGTGTTGTGATAGTGTAGTAAAAAGTATATATGTTTAGTATTGTCCAGTACTTGACTCTGGTGTTGTGATAGTGTAGTAACAAGTATATATGTGTAGTATTGTCCAGTACTTGACTCTGTTGTTGTGATAGTGTAGTAAAAAGTATATATGTGTAGTATTGTCCAGTACTTGACTCTGGTGTTGTGATAGTGTAGTAACAAGTATATATGTGTAGTATTGTCCAGTACTTGACTCTGGTGGTGTGATAGTGTAGTAACAAGTATATATGTGTAGTATTGTCCAGTACTTGACTCTGGTGTTGTGATAGTGTAGTAACAAGTATTTATGTGTAGTATTGTCCAGTACTTGACTCTGGTGGTGTGATAGTGTAGTAACAAGTATATATGTGTAGTATTGTCCAGTACTTGACTCTGGTGTTGTGATAGTGTAGTAACAAGTATATATGTGTAGTATTGTCCAGTACTTGACTCTGGTGTTGTGATAGTGTAGTAACAAGGATATATGTGTAGTATTGTCCAGTACTTGACTCTGGTGGTGTGATAGTGTAGTAACAAGTATATATGTGTAGTATTGTCCAGTACTTGACTCTGGTGTTGTGATAGTGTAGTAACACGTATATATGTGTAGTATTGCCCAGTACTTGGCTCTGGTGTTGTGATAGTGTAGTAACAAGTATATATGTGTAGTATTGTCCAGTACTTGACTCTGGTGTTGTGATAGTGTAGTAACAAGTATATATGTGTAGTATTGTCCAGTACTTGACTCTGGTGTTGTGATAGTGTAGTAACACGTATATATGTGTAGTATTGCCCAGTACTTGGCTCTGGTGTTGTGATAGTGTAGTAACAAGTATATATGTGTAGCATTGTCCAGTACTTGACTCTGGTGTTGTGATAGTGTAGTAACAAGTATATACGTGTAGTATTGTCCAGTACTTGACTCTGGTGTTGTGATAGTGTAGTAACAAATATATATGTGTAGTATTGTCCAGTACTTGACTCTGGTGTTGTGATAGTGTAGTAACAAGTATATAGGTGTAGTATTGTCCAGTACTTGACTCTGGTGTTGTGATAGTGTAGTAACAAGTATATATGTGTAGTATTGTCCAGTACTTGACTCTAGTGTTGTGATAGTGTAGTAACAAGTATATAGGTGTAGTATTGTCCAGTACTTGACTCTGGTGTTGTGATAGTGTAGTAACAAGTATATATGTGTAGTATTGTCCAGTACTTGACTCTGGTGTTGTGTTAGTGTAGTAACAAGTATATATGTGTAGTATTGTTCAGTACTTGACTCTGGTGTTGTGATAGTGTAGTAACAAGTATATATGTGTAGTATTGTCCAGTACTTGACTCTGGTGTTGTGATAGTGTAGTAACAAGTATATATGTGTAGTATTGTCCAGTACTTGACTCTGGTGTTGTGATAGTGTAGTAACACGTATATATGTGTAGTATTGTCCAGTACTTGACTCTGGTGTTGTGATAGTGTAGTAACAAGTATATATGTGTAGTATTGTCCAGTACTTGACTCTGGTGGTGTGATAGTGTAGTAACAAGTATATATGTGTAGTATTGTCCAGTACTTGACTCTGGTGTTGTGATAGTGTAGTAACACGTATATATGTGTAGTATTGCCCAGTACTTGGCTCTGGTGTTGTGATAGTGTAGAAACAAGTATATATGTGTAGTATTGTCCAGTACTTGACTCTGGTGTTGTGATAGTGTAGTAACAAGTATATATGTGTAGTATTGTCCAGTACTTGACTCTGGTGTTGTGATAGTGTAGTAACACGTATATATGTGTAGTATTGCCCAGTACTTGGCTCTGGTGTTGTGATAGTGTAGTAACAAGTATATATGTGTAGTATTGTCCAGTACTTGACTCTGGTGTTGTGATAGTGTAGTAACAAGTATATACGTGTAGTATTGTCCAGTACTTGACTCTGGTGTTGTGATAGTGTAGTAACAAATATATATGTGTAGTATTGTCCAGTACTTGACTCTGGTGTTGTGATAGTGTAGTAACAAGTATATAGGTGTAGTATTGTCCAGTACTTGACTCTGGTGTTGTGATAGTGTAGTAACAAGTATATATGTGTAGTATTGTCCAGTACTTGACTCTAGTGTTGTGATAGTGTAGTAACAAGTATATGTGTAGTATTGTCCAGTACTTGACTCTGGTGTTGTGATAGTGTAGTAACAAGTATATATGTGTAGTATTGTCCAGTACTTGAATCTGGTGTTGTGATAGTGTAGTAACAAGTACATATGTGTAGTATTGTTCAGTACTTGACTCTGGTGTTGTGATAGTGTAGTAACAAGTATATATGTGTAGTATTGTCCAGTACTTGACTCTGGTGTTGTGATAGTGTAGTAACAAATATATATGTGTAGTATTGTCCAGTACTTGACTCTGGTGTTGTGATAGTGTAGTAACAAGTATATAGGTGTAGTATTGTCCAGTACTTGACTCTGGTGTTGTGATAGTGTAGTAACAAGTATATATGTGTAGTATTGTCCAGTACTTGACTCTAGTGTTGTGATAGTGTAGTAACAAGTATATGTGTAGTATTGTCCAGTACTTGACTCTGGTGTTGTGATAGTGTAGTAACAAGTATATATGTGTAGTATTGTCCAGTACTTGACTCTGGTGTTGTGATAGTGTAGTAACAAGTATATATGTGTAGTATTGTTCAGTACTTGACTCTGGTGTTGTGATAGTGTAGTAACAAGTATATATGTGTAGTATTGTCCAGTACTTGACTCTGGTGTTGTGATAGTGTAGTAACAAGTATATGTGTAGTATTGTCCAGTACTTGACTCTGGTGTTGTGATAGTGTAGTAACAAGGATATATGTGTAGTGTTTCACTGTATCCTCTCGTCCTCAGTCATGGCTGAGTTAAAAGCATACACTTCAGGCACATTAGCTCAATTGAACGTGAAGTTAATAATAAATAAACTTCTTTAGAAAATGTATTTTTGAATTATTTGTATTAAAGTCAAACTCATTTAGAAAATATTCAAATTTGTATTTAAATATTCAGAAAATAAATACAATAAAAACACAACCTTTCATTGAAATTAATGATTTAATCAAACAAACGATTATATGATTATAAATATCTTTATATATTTAATACATATATTTATATATGTATTAAATATATGTATATATTCATAATAGAACTTGAACTTAAAAGTGAAAAACTTCTAAAATGGTCAAAAGTCTTTGATCGCGAGCGTCGGCGCCGCTCGAGTCCAAACCCTGGTCACGCTCCGTGTTGGTCGTCATGGTTACGCTGGTATCTCTGATCCTTCAGGGTCTTCGGACAAGACGTCTCTGTTCGCGACTAATGGCTCGTGAACAGGAAGTGACATCACGAGGTTCGGTCACCAGTGAGTCACTGAGCAAACACGTAGATGCACCAGGTCTTCCCGCGCCAGAGCGTCTTCGCTCCAAGACCTGCTCTTATCTGGCAGAAGTTTCCCAGAGTTCCTTGGATCTGCCGCTGGGATCTGAACCTGGCATGTGTCTCTGGACTCGCCCGAGGTCTCCCCCCGTCCTGAGCAGGAAGTGGGTCAGCAGTGGCTGCTGGACTGACCCCGGAGCAGATTAGCTGCTGACGGTTCACACAGAACTCACTTCCTGCTCAGACTCTTCAGACCTTCGTCAACTCTTGGTTCACTAAGTGATGGTCAGTTAAGATCCTCCATAACTAGCTGCTCAACAAGGTAGAGCTAATGACTACGATAGAAATCGTGTTGATCACATGACATTAAACAAACATACGTCTGTCAATCATCCGTCCTGTCAATCAAGTCATTTGTTTTCTTTACCAACGTTTTCTTTATCGTTTGTTTTATTTATCTTTTGTTTACTTTATCGTTTGTTTACTTTATTGTTTGTTTTCTTTATCGTTTGTTTTATTTATCTTTTGTTTACTTTATTGTTTGTTTTCTTTATCGTTTGTTTTATTTATCTTTTGTTTTCTTTATCGTTTGTTTTATTTATCTTTTGTTTACTTTATTGTTTGTTTTCTTTATCGTTTGTTTTATTTATCTTTTGTTTTCTTTATCGTTTGTTTTATTTATCTTTTGTTTTGTTTATCGTTTGTTTTATTTATCTTTTGTTTTCTTTATCGTTTGTTTTATTTATCTTTTGTTTACTTTATCGTTTGTTTTATTTATCGTTTGTTTACTTTATTGTTTGTTTTCTTTATCGTTTGTTTACTTTATTGTTTGTTTTCTTTATCGTTTGTTTTATTTATCTTTTGTTTACTTTATTGTTTGTTTACTTATTTGTTTGTTTTCTTTATCGTTTGTTTTATTTATCTTTTGTTTACTTTATCGTTTGTTTACTTTATTGTTTGTTTTCTTTATTGTTTGTTTTCTTTATCGTTTGTTTTCTTTATTGTTTGTTTTATTTATCGTTTGTTTTCTTGATCGTTTGTCTTCTTGTGCCCCCCCCAGCTCCACAGAACCACTTCCCAGCTTCACCTCACTCCAGGTACAGGATGTACTTCGGAGGATTCGTCCAGGGAAGGCTGCTGGTCCTGATAAGGTGTCTGCTCGACTGCTAAAGACCTGCGCTGCTGAACTAGCTGAGCCACTCCAGCATGTCTTCAACCTCAGTCTACGGCTGGGGAAAGTACCAACTCTGTGGAAGACTTCCTGTATCGTTCCAGTCCCTAAAAAGATCCGACCGAGTGTGCTGAACGATTACAGACCGGTGGCACTGACTTCGCAGCTGATGAAGACACTGGAGCGGCTGGTCCTCAAACATCTTACGCCACAAGTCCAGCACGCGCAAGACCCCCTGCAGTTTGCCTACCAGCCAGCAGTTGGTGTGGAAGATGCCATCCTTCACCTCCTGCATCGGACCTACTCCCACTTGGATAAAGGAAGCGGTTCAGTGAGAATCCTGTTCCTGGACTTTTCTAGTGCCTTCAACACTATCCAACCCACTCTGCTGCAGGACAAACTGACTAAGATGCATGTGGACCCTGGTCTGGTCTCCTGGATTACGGACTATCTTACTGATCGACCACAGTATGTCAGGCTGAAGGACATCAAGTCTGACACTATGGTGTGCAGTACAGGAGCACCTCAGGGGACAGTACTGGCCCCTCTCCTCTTCACCATCTACACTTCAGACTTCTGCTACAACTCAGAGCTGAGTCTCGTCCAGAAGTATGCTGACGACACTGCCATTGTTGGATGCATCAGGGACAACAGCGAAGACGAGTACAGGAGTCTGATACGTGACTTTGTGGACTGGAGTGAGAGGAACCACTTGCAGCTGAACACCTCAAAAACCAAGGAGCTGGTCTTGGATTTCGGGAGGTCCAGGACAAAGCCACGTCCAGTGTCCATCAGAGGCGACGAGGTGGAGATAGTGGACAACTATAAGTACCTCGGTGTGTGGATGGACAGTAAACTGGACTGGTCCTGCAACACAGACCATGTGTATAAGAAGGTTCAGAGTAGACTGTACTTTCTGAGGAGGCTTCGTTCATTTAACATCTGCAAGAAGCTCCTCTGCATGTTCTACCAGTCTGTGGTGGCCAGTGTCCTGTTCTATGCTGTGGTGTGTTGGGGTGGAAATGTGTCCAAGAGGAGTGTCAACAGGTTGGACAGGTTGATCAGGAGTGCTGGTTCTGTGGTTGGAATGAAGCTGTTGTTTTTCTTTCCTTGACCTATGTTCTTTGTCTTTGTCTTTAGACTTAGATTGTGTCATCTTGTTCTTCCTCTTTATGTTCTTCTTGTTTTATTTTTTATGTATTATTTTTTATTGTTTATGAAAAATTGCTGGCTATTGTAAAAAAACAATTTCCCAAAGGAGACCTCCTGAGGGATCAATAAAGTTTTACCTTACCTTACCTTACCTTTGATCGTTTGTTTTCTTTATTGTTTGTTTTATTTATCGTTTGTTTTCTTTATCGTTTGTTTTCTTTATCGTTTGTTTTCTTTATTGTTTGTTTTCTTGATCGTTTGTTTTCTTTATTGTTTGTTTTCTTTATTGTTTGTTTTCTTTATTGTTTGTTTTCTTGATCGTTTGTTTTCTTGATCGTTTGTTTTCTTTATTGTTTGTTTTCTTGATCGTTTGTTTTCTTTATTGTTTGTTTTATTTATTGTTTGTTTTCTTTATCGTTTGTTTTCTTGATCGTTTGTTTTATTTATCGTTTGTTTTCTTGATCGTTTGTTTTATTTATCGTTTGTTTTCTTTATTGTTTGTTTTCTTTATCGTTTGTTTTCTTTATTGTTTGTTTTATTTATCGTTTGTTTCCTTGATCGTTTGTTTTCTTTATTGTTTGTTTTCTTTATTGTTTGTTTTCTTTATTGTTTGTTTTCTTTATCGTTTGTTTTCTTTATCGTTTGTTTTCTTGATCGTTTGTTTTCTTTATTGTTTGTTTTCTTTATCGTTTGTTTTCTTTATCGTTTTTTTTCTTTATCGTTTGTTTTCTTTATCGTTTTTTTCTTTATCGTTTGTTTTCTTTATTGTTTGTTTTCTTTATCGTTTTTTTTCTTTATCGTTTTTTTTCTTTATCGTTTGTTTTCTTTATCGTTTGTTTTCTTTATCATTTGTTTTCTTGATCGTTTGTTTTCTTTATTGTTTGTTTTCTTTATCGTTTTTTTTCTTTATCGTTTGTTTTCTTTATTGTTTGTTTTCTTTATCGTTTGTTTTCTTTATCCTTTGTTTTCTTGATCGTTTGTTTTCTTTATTGTTTGTTTTCTTTATCGTTTTTTTTCTTTATCGTTTGTTTTCTTTATCGTTTGTTTTCTTTATCCTTTGTTTTCTTGATCGTTTGTTTTCTTTATCGTTTGTTTTCTTTATCCTTTGTTTTCTTGATCGTTTGTTTTCTTTATTGTTTGTTTTCTTTATCGTTTTTTTTCTTTATCGTTTGTTTTCTTTATCGTTTGTTTTCTTTATCGTTTGTTTTCTTTATCCTTTGTTTTCTTGATCGTTTGTTTTCTTTATCGTTTGTTTTCTTTATCCTTTGTTTTCTTGATCGTTTGTTTTCTTTATCGTTTGTTTTCTTTATCGTTTGTTTTCTTTATCGTTTGTTTTCTTTATCCTTTGTTTTCTTGATCGTTTGTTTTCTTTATCGTTTGTTTTCTTTATCCTTTGTTTTCTTGATCGTTTGTTTTCTTTATTGTTTGTTTTCTTTATCGTTTTTTTTCTTTATCGTTTGTTTTCTTTATCGTTTGTTTTCTTTATCGTTTGTTTTCTTTATCCTTTGTTTTCTTGATCGTTTGTTTTCTTTATCGTTTGTTTTCTTTATCCTTTGTTTTCTTGATCGTTTGTTTTCTTTATCGTTTGTTTTCTTTATCCTTTGTTTTCTTGATCGTTTGTTTTCTTTATCAACGTTTGTTTTGTTCAACTGGCTCCACAATATCAAAGTCACTTCCTCATCTCCTCTAAAGTTCTTTGACCTTCTTTATCAGGTCATGGAGAGAAAGAAAGTTTCTTCTTCTTCTTCTTCTTCTTCTTCTTCTTCTTCACTGGAGTCTTGAACCTTCACCTCTGAGTGTAAACATTAGAACTTCCTCCTCATTAGCTTCATTAGCGACGTGTCGGATCTGGATCGTCTCAACAAATCTTTCATGTTCGGAAACAGTCGAGAGGTTCTTGAACCTTCACATCTTCACCTGAGACCTTCAGCAACAAGGAAGCGTCTCTGAGTTCATGATGAAGTGAAAACAAAGAAGAAAACAAAACATCTTTATCTCAAGCTTCTGCTCGTGCTTGAGTGACAGATTCTGTGAGTCGTCTTCAGTCGTGAGGATGTCGGAGGAAAAGTTACTTTGACCCGACGTTCAAGTTCTTCAGCCGAGGTCAGAAGATCTGAGACACGAGTCTTCATCATCTCTGGGCTGCTTCCATATAGTCTCCTTTGTTTTCAGTTCTCACTCCCTCCAGGTGGGGGCAGTATGACCAGTTCTCTGGCTCCATTAACGGTTTTGAAAAATGCTGCGACAGAATAAGAAAGTTTGCATCTTCACTCGTATATTTTCCACCAGAAAGATCTTGTTGCGTTTTGATGCCTTTGGCCAAATATCTCACCCGGCTGCATATTTGCCTGTAAGTCGTCTCCAGGTCAGTTGTCTTCAGAGGATTTGTGGGAGGACATCGATGAAGCCCACAGTCTCAGTCCAGGGAAGTCCCTCAGACACAGGGAAGTCCCTCAGACACAGGGAAGTCCCTCAGACACAGCTCTGTCGTCCATGAGATGCTCGAAGTAGAAAAGCTGTGAGCTGCGAGTCGAGGTGTCTCGTCGAACTGATCTGTCACTTCTTGTCGTTTCTCGTCTGGAGGCCTCATCAGTTCATCTGACATCAGTCCACCCCGCCTGCATCCTCTTCTCTCACCTGTCCATGAACCAGAACCTTCTGTTCCACTGAGAACCAAAGTGACGAGAAGATCTTCAGTTTGTTACAAACTCCTGGAACAACGTGTATTATTTTGTGAAGGAAACACGTTCGAAACAGTGTTGATTCATGATATAAATGAACCTGAAAGACTTGAACGTTTGATGAAGTTTTCTGACGTCTTCGTTCAAACCTACGTTCTCCTCAAGAGCAGGATTTTTCCAGGAGTCTCAAGTATCCGAGTCGGAATGTTGAGCTCGAGGGACGATCTTTCATCAGGAATATTAACGTGTGATTTGTGAGAAGAATCTTGATCAAGCAACCGTTTTCAGATCCCAATCTTTTTGACTTGTTTGGTTTTTCACGTCCAGGACGAGTCGTGACGACGAGGACACCTTCTAGGCGGACATTCCTGGTGTCCCGGGCGGGTGTGGCGTCCCCGGTGACCAGGGTGTGGCGCTCTACTGTCACCGCTCTCTTCATGCCACACGACGAGTGATGATACAACATCACGGTAACCATGGCAACAGCTAGTGTTTCAGTCTTTGACTGTCGATCCACAGGAAGTTCAACGTGTTCATGCGACGTTACAGGAACGCTGAGGATTCTGGGAAAGTCACATGACCATGGATGTGACCTTGAGTGTGTCGTCCTGGTTGAAGGTTTGAATCCGAGGTGCGAGAGGCAGCGGCTCCACCTGCTGTCGAGTCACGTTCATCGTTTGTTTCTTCATCGAACAAAATAAAACAAACGTCTTTTCATTTGAAAATCTTTCAAAAATGTTAAATAAAAGGATTAAAATGAAAAATGATTGTAGAAAAATTCATTTAAAATGGATTTAAACCAGTTTTTACTTCTATTAAATAAAAATATCCATCTTATAATTATTTTTTATTTTTACTTCAATAAAGTTTAAAAGATTCAAAAACTTTTTACTCTTTATTAAAAAATAGAAATTATTCAAATTATTTTTGTTTTAATTGAAGCAACTTTTGGTGGAATTTAATAATGAAAACAACAAAAGTCATAAAATGAAAACAAACACAAAAACAATTAAGAACCATCGTCCTGGTTCGTTGGACCAGAACCTCCAGCAGATCTTCCTTCAGAATCATCATTGCTCAGTGGTGTCCTAGGTTCGCCCCAGGACCTCCTCCCAGGACCTCCTCCCAGGACCTCCTCCCAGGACCTCCTCCCAGGACCTCCTCCCAGGACCTCCTCCCAGGACCTCCTCCCAGGACCTCCTCCCAGGACCTCCTCCCAGTGACACCTGAGCAGGAACATCTGAGGCTCAACGTTCCAACACATGGAACACGCGGGATGTTGGTGACACCAGGAGACCAAGTCCATGAGATCAAGAGTCCAGACACGATCAACAGAGCTCAGAGCTACATGATCATGTGATTCAACCTCGCCTCATGATTGGCTGAACATTTGATCCGTAGCTCTGAGCTCGTCTAGTGATGTCTGGTGACTCGATTATACCAACATTAATAAATATTGAATTAAGAAAAAATATTTTGATTAATTGGGACAAGAAAATAGAACTCTATGGAAATATATATATTTTTAAATATAAACACATTATTCAATGAAATGATTAAACAAATATGTTTCAATTATATGAATAAAAACATTGATTTCATTGAATATTTCAAGCGTCTCCAGGACGGCGAGTCGAGCCTCTGGACGCGAAGATCGCTTCGACTCTTTGTTTGTGTTTTGGCCGAGATCGTGATAATAAAACCAGACGCTGTCACAGTTTGTTATTTACGGCTCCCGGGCGGCGCCGCGAGCTGCTAAAGCGCAGGAAGTGAAGTCCATCGTGCTCGTGGTTATTACCTCCCAGAAGGCTCGGCGAGGAGGTCGCAGCAGCAGGTGTGCAAGAACAGCAACTCGTGCCAAAACAAAGTTGCACATTTGGCAAAAATGAAGAGATTAAATAACTTTATTTGACACCTGGAGGACGCTGCAATAACAGTGCATGCTGGGTAAATGAAAGTGAGGTTAGCGCGGGTCTTTAAGCATGAAGGGAAACACGAGTCGCGCCAAGACGGTTCGGATGTCGTGCGACGCCTTCGACCCAAACCGGGAGAAGGTTTGGTTCCGCTCGTATAAACCCGTGACATCATCGGCGACTCCCGATAAGACGGCGGTTTATGGCGGTTTATTGGTCACGTGACTTCCTGCGAGCGACTCCGTCCAAACCAACATTTGCTCTCGGTCCGTCTCAGAGGAGCGTCTCAGAGGACGTCGATCGGAACGCTCGGCGTCGGCGCCGAAGCCGTAAATCCTTGGCGGGAACGCGGCGTGAAACGTCCGAGCGCCATAAATCACGTCGCCGCGGCGAGAGAGCGAGTGAGGAGCGAGTGAGGAATGAGTAGGAACGAGTGAAGAGCGAGTGAGGAGCGAGTGAGGAGCGAGTGAGGAGCGAGTGAGGAGCGAGTGAGGAGCGAGGAAGACGAAGCTCCTCGAGTCACTGGAGCTTCATGAAGATGAACCGACGGCAGCAGAAACTCAGGGTTTTAAAGACGTTTGGAAAGATCTTGTTGTTTTCATCAGAACCTGAAGAACGAAGAAGGTTTTGAAGGAACTTTGAATATAAAACTTGGTTTTTTGATTCGTTAATTCGATGGTTTGTTGATTTGTTGGAAAACCATGAGTTTTAGATGAAGATTTATTAAGTTGGAGGTTTTGACAGCAAAATATTCTCAAACTGGGCCTAAGACTGAACCTTGAGGTACACCCCGACGGATGTTTGTTTGTTTTCAGGGAATCAACATTTTACTTTAAAAGTTCTTGATCAACAGATGATCATTTGTTCATCAGAGGAGAAGAAAACATGTGGAGAAGATAAAATATCAGATTCTACGTTGACGTCTACACGTGACCTGGTTTTATTTTGAAAATCTCATTGACTTCCTGTCTTTTTGATCTGTGATCGCTCAGGACTTCAGGGATTTATGAATGTTTCCTCCTGAAACGTCTGAACTGATGTTTCCTCAAATAACCATCATCCAAACATCCCATCATGGGACTTGAACCAGCAACCTTCACCAGCCTGTGACGACAGACGATATTAAAGAGTAAAATAAAGTGTTCAAGGTCATTGATCCTGAAGAGGATCTGCATCACATCGTGGTCCTGACTCTCCGGACACTTGCTCGCCCTCAGGTGTCGAATGTTCCTCATAATGTTCCTCATAATGTTCCTCATAATGTTCCTCATAATGTTCCTACTGTTGTTCCTCATAATGTTCCTCGTGATGTTCCTCATAATTTTCCTCATACTGTTCCTCGTGATGTTCCTACTGATGTTCCTCATAATGTTCCTTGTGATGTTCCTCATAATGTTCCTCATAATGTTCCTTGTGATGTTCCTACTGATGTTCCTCATAATGTTCCTCATACTGTTCCTCGTGATGTTCCTACTGATGTTCCTCATTATGTTCCTCATAACGTTCCTCATAATGTTCCTTGTGATGTTCCTCATAATGTTCCTCATAATGTTTCTTGAGATGTTCCTCGTGATGTTCCTCATAATTTTCTCATAATGTTCCTCATAATGTTCCTCATACTGTTCCTCGTGATGTTCCTACTGATGTTCCTCATTATGTTCCTCATAACGTTCCTCATAATGTTCCTTGTGATGTTCCTCATAATGTTTCTTGAGATGTTCCTCGTGATGTTCCTCATAATGTTCTCATAATGTTCCTCATAATGTTCCTCATAATGTTCCTCATAATGTTTCTTGTGATGTTCCTCATAATGTTCTAATAATGTTCCTCATAATGTTCTCATAATGTTCCTTTTGATGTTCCTCATAATGTTCCTCATAATGTTCCTCATGTTCCATCAAAGCAGGAAAACAAGTTTCTTCCTCTGATCTTCGTTGCTTTAATCGAAACCAAACGTTCGAATCTCGTCGTGGTTTCCAGACTTTAAAGGGATTTTCCTGCTGAAGTCCCAGGATCGTGGATTTCCGTCTCTGGACACGTCATTGTTTTGAAGCTTCTCGCTCGAGTCTCTTCACACGTTCCTGGGTCTGTGTGAGCCTCGGGGTCAAAGGTCGCGCTGCTTTGTCTGCCTCTCGCACGGCTGCCGGGTCAGAACCGCCTCACATGTGGGCAAACATCTGGAGCTCCAGCAGACTCCGGGCTCCGGTTACACGGACGAGGTTCCTCAGCGACGCTCGGAGTTTCCACAGAATAGGTGTTGTCCCGAAATTCCAGCAGCTTCAGACACGAGGCGTGAAAATGAAGGAAAGTGAGAAGAAGTTTCTGATGATGAATCATCTGATCTTCTGCTGATCATTGATCACTGAAGCAGTTTACTAATGACATGATCAGGTTTGAACTCAAGTTACTAAGTCAACCACTAGTTAAGTAAAGATAACAGGTTGTGACAGAAAATTAATGTACTTTTGATTTAATGACATTATTAACGTGTTTAATTCTATATAAAGTTTCTCCACAAACAAAGTTTTACTAAAACTGATACTAACTTGTTGATTCAATGCAGAGATTTTAATGGAACTTTAAGTCAATTAATGAAGTTTCATTATTTAAACACTAAAGACGACCTGCTCTTAGTTAATGTTAATCTTATTCATCTATTCTTGGTTAGTTGATAACAATGTTAGCTCGCTCATAGTTAGCTTGGTTAGCTAGTTGATAACAGTGTCAGCCAGCTCATAGTTAGCTTAGTAAGCTAGTTGATAACAATGTTAGCTAGCTCATAGTTAGCTTAGTTAGCTAGTTGATAACAGTGTTAGCCAGCTCATAGTTAGCTTAGTTAGCTAGTTGATAACAGCGTTAGCCAGCTCATAGTTAGCTTAGTTAGCTAGTTGATAACAGTGTTAGCCAGCTCATAGTTAGCTTAGTTAGCTAGTTGATAACAGTGTTAGCTAGCTCATAGTTAGCTTAGTTAGCTAGTTGATAACAGCGTTAGCCAGCTCATAGTTAGCTTAGTTAGCTAGTTGAAAACAGTGTTAGCCAGCTCATAGTTAGCTTAGTCAACTTGTTGATAACAGTGTTAGCCAGCTCATAGTTTGCTTAGTTAGCTAGTTGATAACAGTGTTAGCCAGCTCATAGTTAGCTTAGTAAGCTAGTTGATAACAGTGTTAGCCAGCTCATAGTTTGCTTAGTTAGATAGTTAATAACAATGTTAGCTAGCTCATAGTTAGCTTAGTTAACTTGTTGATAACAGTGTTAACTAGTTAATAACAATGTAAGCTACTTGATAAAAATGCTAGCCAGCTCATAGTTATCTAAGTTAGCTAGTTATTAACAATGTAAGCTAGTTAATAACAATGTTAGCTAGTTAATAACTATGTTAGCTAGTTAATAACTATGTTAGCTCAAGTTCAAACACAGGGTCACAATAAAGGTCACGACTGAGATTCATGACTTGAAGGAGAAATGTTTCCTCACTGACCTGAGAAGAAATACTTGTTTACTTTATCAACACAAACACAAACGTCTATTTATGTCTCGTCGTGACCTTGAGGTCAAATCAGCTCATGGTGTCGAGATCAACGACCTCTGGGTGATTCTTCAGGTTCATGGATTCACGAGAGTTAAAGAGTGTGTAGAGTGTGTAGAGTGTGTAGAGTGTGAAGAGTGTGTAGAGTGTGTAGTGTGTAGAGTGTGTAGAGTGTGTAGAGTGTAGAGTGTAGAGTGTGAAGAGTGTGTAGAGTGTGTAGAGTGTGTAGAGTGTGTGAAGTGTGTAGAGTGTGTAGAGTGTGTAGAGTGTAGAGTGTGTAGAGTGTGTAGAGTGTGTAGAGTGTGAAGAGTGTGTAGAGTGTGTAGAGTGTGTAGAGTGTGTAGTGTGTAGAGTGTGTAGAGTGTGTAGAGTGTAGAGTGTAGAGTGTGAAGAGTGTGTAGAGTGTGTAGAGTGTGTAGAGTGTGTGAAGTGTGTAGAGTGTGTAGAGTGTGTAGAGTGTAGAGTGTGTAGAGTGTGTAGAGTGTGTAGAGTGTGAAGAGTGTGTAGAGTGTGTAGAGTGTGTAGAGTGTGTAGTGTGTAGAGTGTGTAGAGTGTGTAGAGTGTAGAGTGTGAAGAGTGTGTAGAGTGTGTAGAGTGTGTAGAGTGTGTAGAGTGTGTAGAGTGTGTGAAGTGTGTAGAGTGTGTAGAGTGTGTAGAGTGTGTAGAGTGTGTAGTGTGTAGAGTGTGTAGAGTGTGTAGAGTGTAGAGTGTGAAGAGTGTGTAGAGTGTGTAGAGTGTGTAGAGTGTGTAAAGTGTGTAGAGTGTGAAGTGTGTAGAGTGTGTAGAGTGTGTACAGTGTGTAGAGTGTGTAGAGTGTGTAGAGTGTGTGAAGTGTGTAGAGTGTGTAGAGTGTGTAGAGTGTGTAGAGTGTGTGAAGTGTGTAGAGTGTGTAGAGTGTAGAGTGTGTAGAGTGTGTAGAGTGTGAAGAGTGTGTAGAGTGTGTAGTGTGTAGAGTGTGTAGAGTGTGTAGAGTGTAGAGTGTAGAGTGTAGAGTGTGAAGAGTGTGTAGAGTGTGTAGAGTGTGTAGAGTGTGTGAAGTGTGTAGAGTGTGTAGAGTGTGTAGAGTGTAGAGTGTGTAGAGTGTGTAGAGTGTGTAGAGTGTGAAGAGTGTGTAGAGTGTGTAGAGTGTGTAGAGTGTGTAGTGTGTAGAGTGTGTAGAGTGTGTAGAGTGTAGAGTGTAGAGTGTGAAGAGTGTGTAGAGTGTGTAGAGTGTGTAGAGTGTGTGAAGTGTGTAGAGTGTGTAGAGTGTGTAGAGTGTAGAGTGTGTAGAGTGTGTAGAGTGTGTAGAGTGTGAAGAGTGTGTAGAGTGTGTAGAGTGTGTAGAGTGTGTAGTGTGTAGAGTGTGTAGAGTGTGTAGAGTGTAGAGTGTGAAGAGTGTGTAGAGTGTGTAGAGTGTGTAGAGTGTGTAGAGTGTGTAGAGTGTGTGAAGTGTGTAGAGTGTGTAGAGTGTGTAGAGTGTGTAGAGTGTGTAGTGTGTAGAGTGTGTAGAGTGTGTAGAGTGTAGAGTGTGAAGAGTGTGTAGAGTGTGTAGAGTGTGTAGAGTGTGTAAAGTGTGTAGAGTGTGAAGTGTGTAGAGTGTGTAGAGTGTGTACAGTGTGTAGAGTGTGTAGAGTGTGTAGAGTGTGTGAAGTGTGTAGAGTGTGTAGAGTGTGTAGAGTGTGTAGAGTGTGTGAAGTGTGTAGAGTGTGTAGAGTGTAGAGTGTGTAGAGTGTGTAGAGTGTGAAGAGTGTGTAGAGTGTGTAGTGTGTAGAGTGTGTAGAGTGTGTAGAGTGTAGAGTGTAGAGTGTAGAGTGTGAAGAGTGTGTAGAGTGTGTAGAGTGTGTAGAGTGTGTGAAGTGTGTAGAGTGTGTAGAGTGTGTAGAGTGTAGAGTGTGTAGAGTGTGTAGAGTGTGTAGAGTGTGAAGAGTGTGTAGAGTGTGTAGAGTGTGTAGAGTGTGTAGTGTGTAGAGTGTGTAGAGTGTGTAGAGTGTAGAGTGTAGAGTGTAGAGTGTGAAGAGTGTGTAGAGTGTGTAGAGTGTGTAGAGTGTGTGAAGTGTGTAGAGTGTGTAGAGTGTGTAGAGTGTAGAGTGTGTAGAGTGTGTAGAGTGTGAAGAGTGTGTAGAGTGTGTAGAGTGTGTAGAGTGTGTGAAGTGTGTAGAGTGTGTAGAGTGTAGAGTGTGTAGAGTGTGTAGAGTGTGAAGAGTGTGTAGAGTGTGTAGTGTGTAGAGTGTGTAGAGTGTGTAGAGTGTAGAGTGTAGAGTGTAGAGTGTGAAGAGTGTGTAGAGTGTGTAGAGTGTGTAGAGTGTGTGAAGTGTGTAGAGTGTGTAGAGTGTGTAGAGTGTAGAGTGTGTAGAGTGTGTAGAGTGTGTAGAGTGTGAAGAGTGTGTAGAGTGTGTAGAGTGTGTAGTGTGTAGAGTGTGTAGAGTGTGTAGAGTGTAGAGTGTAGAGTGTAGAGTGTGAAGAGTGTGTAGAGTGTGTAGAGTGTGTAGAGTGTGTGAAGTGTGTAGAGTGTGTAGAGTGTGTAGAGTGTAGAGTGTGTAGAGTGTGTAGAGTGTGAAGAGTGTGTAGAGTGTGTAGAGTGTGTAGAGTGTGTAGTGTGTAGAGTGTGTAGAGTAAGTAAGTAAGTAAGTAATATTTATTTATATAGCGCTTTTCGAGACCAGGGTCACAAAGCGCTTTAACAATCAAAACAATACTCAAAACAGTACATACTTCAGAGTGTGTAGAGTGTAGAGTGTGAAGAGTGTGTAGAGTGTGTAGAGTGTGTAGAGTGTGTAGAGTGTGTAGAGTGTGTGAAGTGTGTAGAGTGTGTAGAGTGTGTAGAGTGTGTAGAGTGTGTAGTGTGTAGAGTGTGTAGAGTGTGTAGAGTGTAGAGTGTGAAGAGTGTGTAGAGTGTGTAGAGTGTGTAGAGTGTGTAAAGTGTGTAGAGTGTGAAGTGTGTAGAGTGTGTAGAGTGTGTAGAGTGTGTAGAGTGTGTAGAGTGTGTGAAGTGTGTAGAGTGTGTAGAGTGTGTAGAGTGTGTAGAGTGTGTGAAGTGTGTAGAGTGTGTAGAGTGTGTGAAGTGTGTAGAGTGTGTAGAGTGTGTAGAGTGTGTAGAGTGTGTAGAGTGTGTGTAGAGTGTGTAGAGTGTGTAGAGTGTGTAAAGTGTGTAAAGTGTGTAGAGTGTGAAGTGTGTAGAGTGTGTAGAGTGTGTAGAGTGTGTAGAGTGTGTAAAGTGTGTAGAGTGTGAAGTGTGTAGAGTGTGAAGTGTGTAGAGTGTGAAGTGTGTAGAGTGTGTAGAGTGTGTAGAGTGTGTAGAGTGTGTGAAGTGTGTAGAGTGTGTAGATTGTGTAGAGTGTGTAGAGTGTGTGAAGTGTGTAGAGTGTGTAGAGTGTGTAGAGTGTGTAGAGTGTGTAGAGTGTGTGAAGTGTGTAGAGTGTGTAGAGTGTGTGAAGTGTGTAGAGTGTGTAGAGTGTGTAGAGTGTGTAGAGTGTGTGTAGAGTGTGTAGAGTGTGTAGAGTGTGTAAAGTGTGTAAAGTGTGTAGAGTGTGAAGTGTGTAGAGTGTGTAGAGTGTGTAGAGTGTGTAGAGTGTGTAGAGTGTGTAGAGTGTGAAGAGTGTGTAGAGTGTGTAGAGTGTGTGTAGAGTGTGTAGAGTGTGTAGAGTGTGTAAAGTGTGTAAAGTGTGTAGAGTGTGAAGTGTGTAGAGTGTGTAGAGTGTGTAGAGTGTGTAGAGTGTGTAGAGTGTGTAGAGTGTGAGGATGAAAGTATTTCATAATCTCACAGGTTTGTAAACATTTATTTAGTATTTATTTTATTATTGAAAGATTATTTGTTGATGAAATAAGAATAAATAAAGATATTTAACGATGAAAATCTCATGACGATCAAAGTATTTTTTACTAAAACCAGAAATACTTTCTGTTAATTAATGACTCTGAGTGACTCACCGCTGCCCTCTGCTGACCACAAACAAGAATCATCCAGTGAAGTGTGTCTCGTTCGTCTCGTGACTCAATGGAACCAAAAACCTTCTGAAGCTGCTTCTCCTCGTTGTTGTTCCAAGAACGACCGCGTGACGATGTTGGTGAAGATTTTTATGTTTCATTGTAAACGTGTTGAATATAAAGACATTATTTCATCTTAAATCTATAATTCAGTAAATGTTGATATTAGAATATTTATTACACTTTAATTGAAAAATACATGTGTTACCTTCCATGAATCATTTACTTTAGATTTGTTTGTTTATTATTTACAAAGACCAGGATGTGGATGTTGTTTGTGTTATTGTTGGATTTATTTTTTTGTATTTTTATTGATTTATTAGTCGCCTTTTAATGTGGAAAAATGGGGTTTATGATAATAATAATAATGATAATAATAATAATGATAATAATAATAATAATAATAAAAATAATGATAATGATAATGATAATGATAATAATAATAATAATAATAATAATAAAAATAATGATAATAATGATAATGATAATGATAATGATAATGATAATAATAATAATGATAATAATAATAATAATAATAATAATAATAATAATAATAATAATAATAATAATATTAATAATGATAATAATAATAATAATAGTTATAATAATGATAATAATAATAATAACAATAATAATAGTAATAATGATTATAATTATAATAAATAATAAAAGTGATAATATTAATAATAATAGTAGTAATAATAATAATGATGATGATGATCAAGTTCAAGTTATTTTATTGTCAAATATGATGATAATAATAATAATAATAATAATAATGATAATAATATTAGTAATGATAACAAATAATAAAAGTGATAATAATAATAATAATAATAACAAATCATAATAATTATAATAATAATTATAATAATAATTATAATAATAATTATAATAATAAAAATATTGAACAAAGAATTAATTTGATTTGATTTAATTATTTGTTTTCTTCTCAATGTTCAAAAATACATTTAAGTGACAAATTCAGTTATTTTTGTTGTTTTATAAATTCTTACATGAATCTCATATTTTCACGTGTTTGTTATTAAAAAGTCCTAAAAGTAAAGTATTTTAAAACATAATCAAGCAGATCTGGAGGTTCTGCTCGGCTGGTGGTCTGAACCAGAACCAGAACATCTGCTAATCCTACTAATAAACAAGTGTTACCTAATAGTTCGCGTCCCACGTGGAGCCGGAGCCCAGATCACGGTCCCAACGTCCAGCAGGTTTTTCCTGAAACCAGAAACTCCCCGAGCAGAACCAGAACCGGCAACACCTGCAGCAGCGAGAGCGGGTCCAGGACCGGAGCCAAACATCAGCCTCTGGACCTTCAGACTCCGCCGGCTCCAGGCGTGAGAATCTTCAAACATGGCGCCGAGGTCACGTGATCACATCCCTCCGCCTGCGCCCTTGGATCCCGCGAGCGTCGGCGTCCGTCCTCCAGACACGCGTCTGCAGCGAGACTCGCACCGCAGACCAGTAAACACTTGTGGAGTCGAGGCCAGCAGATCCCGGCGTCTCCAGACCGTCCGGATCCGGTGCATCTGTGGTCGGAACCGCCGCCACTTCCTCGTGTTGCAAGGCTGCGAAGAAACACTTGTTGCTTTAACCTCTGAGTCACAGTCGTTTACGATCACGTGTTTCAACGTTTACACCGAGAAGAAACAAACTTTCCAAGAACCAAGAATAATGAAGAACATCAGGAGTGAAAAACACAAACTAAACCATAATGTTGTGACGTTTGACAGAAAAACAAGTGAATATCGCCTTTAGCTGCTGATGCTAATGCTAATGTCTGCTAGCTAAATTATTATTGTAATAATATTGAGGTTTCATGTTTCTAAACGTTTCCGGTCATAATTAATGTGTCATTATATAAGATGGAAAATCAATTGAACTTCTTTAGCATGTTAGCATGACATTAGCATGTTAGCATGTTAGCATGATGTCGCTCCAATCTTTCAAAGGTTGAAAAACTCGTCGCCACAGTTTGAGAAAATAATCTGTTAATAATCAACGTCTTTGAGATAAAATAGTTGAAATATTGAATCGGACGTTGTTTTGAACATTTTATTGATGTTCTTTGAAACTAATGAACCTCTTTGAAGAAATAGAAACACAAGTGAATCCATCCATCCATCCATCCATCCATCCATCCATCCATCCATCCATCCATCCATCCATCCATTAATCCATGCATCCATCCATCCATTAATCCATCCATCCATCCATCCATTAATCCATCCATCCATCCATCCATTAATCCATGCATCCATCCATTAATCCATGCATCCATCCATCCATTAATCCATCCATCCATTAATCCATTAATCCATCAATCCATCCATCCACCCATTAATCCATCCATCCATCCATTCATTAATCCATCAATCCATCCATCCATCCATTAATCCATCAATCCATCCATCCATCCATTCATTAATCCATCCATCCATCCATTAATCCATCAATCCATCCATTCATTAATCCATTAATCCATCCATCCATCCATTCATTAATCCATTAATCCATCAATCCATCCATCCATCCATTAATCCATCCATTAATCCATCCATCCATCCATTAATCCATCCATCCATCCATCATCTATCCATCCATCAATCCATCATCTATCCATCCATCCATCCATCCATCATCTATCCATCCATCCATCCATCCATCATCTATCCATCCATCTATCATCCATCTATCCATCCATCTATCATCTATCTATCCATCCATTAATCCATCCATCCATCCATTCATTAATCCATCAATCCATCCATCCATTAATCCATCCATCCATCCATCATCTATCCATCCATCAATCCATCCATCCATCATCTATCCATCCATCCATCCATCAATCAATCCATCCATCATCCATCCATCCATCCATCATCTATCCATTAATCCATCCATCCATCCATCCATCCATCCATCCATCCATCCATCCATCCATCAATCATCCATCCATCCATCCATCCATCCATCCATCAATCATCCATCCATCCATCCATCCATCCCTCCCTCCCTCCCTCCCTCCCTCCCTCCCTCCCTCCCTCCATCATCCATCCATCCATCCATTAATCCAACAATTTTTAAGGAAAACAAGGAAGAATAATTGTCACGAAAAACAGGCACAAAAAACAAAGTCTTGGGGATAAAAAAAGCAAAAAAATATAAACATATTAATAACAATAATAGGCACGAAAACAGTATATTTTTCTTTAAACAGAACATTAGTGACTAAAAGGGTCAAAGGTCGAGCGTGAATCATGAAGAACTTCTTCTGTGAACATCAGGTGTCGAGTCCAAGTCGTCGTCTCTGGATTTAGAAGCTGCTTCTGCTGCCAAACAGTCCGATCGTCCAACATTCCGGCCTCGGAGGCGAGTCTCGGCGCCAACAGTCACAGTGACGGCGCCAACAGGAAGCTCACACACTCCAGGAACTGGACCCGACCACGGCCGCGACGTCCGGGCCTGAAGGTTCTGCTTGTGCTGGTGCAGTGTTTGAAAACATGGATGACATCACGCGTGTCACGATCCACGAGTAGAAACTGATGTTGAAGGTTCATCTCGTTTTATTGAAAACTGTTCCATGCATTAAACGATGAATCTTCGATGATTCTTGTTGTCGACTCACAATAACCGTCGTCAATACTGTGATCGTTCAAGTGTTGCAGAAACTGTGTTCAATAACAAACATTAAATACACGTTTCATTACCTGAGGAACCAAACAATAGACTTAAGATTACAAATAAAAATACAATAAATAATTCATAAATTAACAAAATACATGAATGTGGACGTAGAGTTTATAAAAAGGCACCGACAAAATTCAAAATATTTAAAAGTTAAAGCTTTAAGCTGAGCACTGTGGTAAGCTAGCTAAGCAGGGAAAAGCTAAACTAAGCTAAGCTAAGCTAAGCTAAACTGAAAACAGTGCAGACGCTGAAACAAATAGTTCTCGTGAGACGTGAGTTCAGTTCAATCAAGAAATCTATCGACATAAGATCCGCCTCCGGTGTTAGACCAGGTGTCATTTTACCGACGTGTCAGACGGTGGCGCTACAGGAGTCGTCTCATGCGTCCGGTGTGTTTCTCGATGGTCATGGTGGTTCGGTCGGTGGACGAGGCGAGAACGTCCAGAACCTCGTCCTGACGCTCGAGTTCTGTCTCGGCCTCGATGGCCAGAGTCTTGAGCTGCGTCAGCATCTGATGCACAAGAGTCTCATGAGTCTTAGTGTTATTACAGCGTCACAAGTGTTATTACAGCGTCACAAGTGTTATTACAGCGTCACAAGTGTTATTACAGCATCACAAGTGTTATTACAGCGTCACAAGTGTTATTACAGCATCACAAGTGTTATTACAGCGTCACGACACGAGTGTTATTACAGCATCACGACACGAGTGTTATTACAGCGTCACGACACGAGTGTTATTACAGCGTCACAAGTGTTATTACAGCGTCACGACATGAGTGTTATTACAGCGTCACAAGTGTTATTACAGCGTAACGACACGAGTGTTATTACAGCGTCACAAGTGTTATTACAGCGTCACGACATGAGTGTTATTACAGCGTCACGACACGAGTGTTATTACAGCGTCACAAGTGTTATTACAGCGTCACGACACGAGTGTATTACAGCGTCACGACACGAGTGTTATTACAGCGTCACGACACGAGTGTTATTACAGCGACACGACACGAGTGTTATTACAGCGTCACGACACGACACGAGTGTTATTACAGCGTCACGACACGAGTATTATTACAGCGTCACAAGTGTTATTACAGCGTCACGACACGAGTGTTATTACAGCGTCACAAGTGTTATTACAGCGTCACGACACGAGTGTTATTACAGCGTCACAACACGAGTGTTATTACAGCGTCACAAGTGTTATTACAGCATCACAAGTGTTATTACAGCGTCACAAGTGTTATTACAGCATCACAAGTGTTATTACAGCGTCACGACACGAGTGTTATTACAGCATCACGACACGAGTGTTATTACAGCGTCACGACACGAGTGTTATTACAGCGTCACAAGTGTTATTACAGCGTCACGACATGAGTGTTATTACAGCGTCACAAGTGTTATTACAGCGTAACGACACGAGTGTTATTACAGCGTCACAAGTGTTATTACAGCGTCACGACATGAGTGTTATTACAGCGTCACGACACGAGTGTTATTACAGCGTCACAAGTGTTATTACAGCGTCACGACACGAGTGTATTACAGCGTCACGACACGAGTGTTATTACAGCGTCACGACACGAGTGTTATTACAGCGTCACGACACGACACGAGTGTTATTACAGCGTCACGACACGACACGAGTGTTATTACAGCGTCACGACACGAGTATTATTACAGCGTCACAAGTGTTATTACAGCGTCACGACACGAGTGTTATTACAGCGTCACAAGTGTTATTACAGCGTCACGACACGAGTGTTATTACAGCGTCACAACACGAGTGTTATTACAGCGTCACAAGTGTTATTACAGCGTCACGACACGAGTGTTATTACAGCGTCACAAGTGTTATTACAGCGTCACGACACGAGTGTTATTACAGCATCACAAGTGTTTTTACAGTGTTACGACACGAGTGTTATTACAGCGTCACAAGTGTTATTACAGCGTCACGACACGAGTGTTATTACAGCGTCACGACACGAGTGTTATTACAGCATCACAAGTGTTTTTACAGTGTTACGACACGAGTGTTATTACAGCGTCACAAGTGTTTTTACAGTGTTACGACACGAGTGTTATTACAGCGTCACAAGTGTTTTTACAGTGTTACGACAAGAGTGTTATTACAGCGTCACAAGTGTTTTTACAGTGTTACGACACGAGTGTTATTACAGCGTCACCACACGAGTGTATTTATGTAAGTTGTACATTTAAAAATCACATCATTTTAATTTCACCCACTATTTACTTTGAACACTAGGTGGCACTAGTTACAGTTTGATGAGATTTAAAAACAAGGTCGAGACTCACTTGTGACTCAAAATAAATAAATAAATAAAGTAAATTTCAAGGTCAACATTGTGAATAAAGAAGCACTAATAATTAAATACTTTTATACTTAAAAGTACAAGTTTTAATGTATTTGTATTATTTTCCTGATGATTCTTTGATGAGAACAATAATAAATATTTTATATATAAATTCATTAAAAGTGAAAAAGACTTTTATTCTAAGAACGAACTTTAACGACACGACGAGTCTTTACGACGCGGAGATGACCTTCAACCCTGACCCCTGACCCCTGACTCACCTGCTTCAGCTCCTGAGCCTCGGCTCGACTCACCGCCGGCGTCTGGACTCGAACCTGCAGCTGCGACACGTCTGCGGCCACGAGGTCCAGAGACACGTCCGAGTCTGAGAGAAGAAACATGTTCATGAAGGACTGAGTCTGAGAGAAACATCATGTTCATGAAGGACTGAGTCTGAGAGAAGAAACATGTTCATGAAGGACTGAGTCTGAGAGAAACATCATGTTCATGAAGGACTGAGTCTGAGAGAAGAAACATGTTCATGAAGGACTGAGTCTGAGAGAAACATCATGTTCATGAAGGACTGAGTCTGAGAGAAGAAACATGTTCATGAAGGACTGAGCCTGAGAGAAGAAACATGTTCATGAAGGACTGAGTCTGAGAGAAGAAACATGTTCATGAAGGACTGAGTCTGAGAGAAGAAACATGTTCATGAAGGACTGAGTCTGAGAGAAGAAACATGTTCATGAAGGACTGAGTCTGAGAGAAGAAACATGTTCATGAAGGACTGAGTCTGAGAGAAGAAACATGTTCATGAAGGACTGAGTCTGAGAGAAGAAACATGTTCATGAAGGACTGAGTCTGAGAGAAACATCATGTTCATGAAGGACTGAGTCTGAGAGAAGAAACATGTTCATGAATGACTGAGTCTGAGAGAAGAAACATGTTCATGAAGGACTGAGTCTGAGAGAAACATCATGTTCATGAAGGACTGAGTCTGAGAGAAGAAACATGTTCATGAAGGACTGAGTCTGAGAGAAACATCATGTTCATGAAGGACTGAGTCTGAGAGAAGAAACATGTTCATGAAGGACTGAGTCTGAGAGAAGAAACATGTTCATGAAGGACTGAGTCTGAGAGAAGAAACATGTTCATGAAGGACTGAGTCTGAGAGAAGAAACATGTTCATGAAGGACTGAGTCTGAGAGAAGAAACATGTTCATGAAGGACTGAGTCTGAGAGAAGAAACATGTTCATGAAGGACTGAGTCTGAGAGAAGAAACATGTTCATGAAGGACTGAGTCTGAGAGAAACATCATGTTCATGAAGGACTGAGTCTGAGAGAAGAAACATGTTCATGAAGGACTGAGTCTGAGAGAAGAATCATGTTCATGAAGGACTGAGTCTGAGAGAAGAAACATGTTCATGAAGGACTGAGTCTGAGAGAAGAAACATGTTCATGAAGGACTGAGTCTGAGAGAAGAATCATGTTCATGAAGGACTGAGTCTGAGAGAAGAATCATGTTCATGAAGGACTGAGTCTGAGAGAAGAAACATGTTCATGAAGGACTGAGTCTGACCAGAAGAAACATGTTCATGAAGGACTGAGTCTGACCAGAAGAAACATCATGTTCATGAAGGACTGAGTCCGACCAGAAGAAACATGTTCATGAAGGACTGAAGTTGAACTCCTGCTCCAGTCTCTGGAGCTCTAGCGACACCCAGCGGTGACATTTATATCAACTCAGTTCATTACATTAGAAAACATTATAGTATTCGTGTCATTATTATATTGAATTAATGTAACTTTTCTAATGTTTTATCATATATTTAAATGTTTTTTTATAATTAAATTATTATTTTTTAATTATTGAATTCAATGATTTCTTTATTCAAAGGTTGAATTTGTTTAAATTGAATAATATGGAGGAAAATGTGTTCCTATATTATTCATATATATATATATCAAACCTGGTTCTTTTAAATACTCTAGTAAATACTGTAAATATAAATACTGTAATCATACTGTATTAAATATCAAACCTGGTTCTTTTAAATACTCTAGTAAATACTGTAAATATAAATACTGTAATCATACTGTATTAAATATAAAACCTGGTTCTTGTAAAAACAATAGTAAATACTGTATAAATACTGTAATAATATTGTATTAAATATAAAACCTGATTCTTTTAAATACTGTATAAATACTGTAATAATATTGTATTAAATATAAAACCTGGTTCTTTTAAATACTATAATAAATACTGTAATAATACTGTATAAATACTGTAATAATACTGTCATAATACCGTACTAAACATCAAACCTGGTTCTTGTAAATACAATAGTAAATACTGTAATAATACTGTAATAATACTGTAATAATACCATCATAATACCGTACTAAACATCAAACCTGGTTCTTGTAAATACAATAGTAAATACTGTAATAATATTATAATAATACTGTATAAATACTGTAATAATACTGTAATAATACCATCATAATCCCGTACTAAACATCAAACCTGGTTCTTGTAAATACAATAGTAAATACTGTAATAATACTGTATTAATACTGTATAAATACTGTAATAATACTGTAATAATACTGTATAAATACTGTATAAATACTGTAATAATACTGTATAAATACTGTAATAATACCATCATAATACCGTACTAAACATCAAACCTGGTTCTTGTAAATACAATAGTAAATACTGTAATAATATTATAATAATACTGTATAAATACTGTATAAATACTGTAATAATACTGTAATAATACTGTATAAATACTGTAATAATACTGTATAAATACTGTAATAATACTGTATAAATACTGTATAAATACTGTAATAATACTGTATAAATACTGTAATAATACTGTATAAATACTGTAATAATACTGTAATAATACTGTATAAATACTGTAATAATACTGTAATAATACTGTAATAATACTGTATAAATACTGTAATAATACTGTATAAATACTGTATAAATACTGTAATAATACTGTAATAATACTGTAATAATACTGTAATAATACTGTATAAATACTGTAATAATACTGTAATAATACTGTATAAATACTATAATAATACTGTAATAATACTGTATAAATACTGTAATAATACTGTAATAATACTGTATAAATACTGTAATAATACCATCATAATACTGTACTAAACATCAAACCTGCGGCTCCGGGCGAGTCACTGGTCGCGGCTCTGAACGCTGCATGTTCTGGACTGAAGTGGATCTTCTTCTTGTACTGCATCTCCAGCACCAGCAGAGCTTCAGGCATCTTGACGGACAGCAGCGTGAAGCAGACGTCTGGCCTCCCGATGAACCTCTGCCTGAGCGTCACCTGGTACGGCGTCTGCACCAGCAGCTCGTCCACCTCGCCTCGCTGGAAGCGGTGAAGCAGGCGCCCGTCGGGTTGTCTCAGCTCCAGAGCCGAGACCAGGACCAGCAGCACGCCGGGCCTGGAGTCGCAGTCCAGGCCTCGCCACACCACGGCGGGAACGCTGCTCAGCACCCGGGTCTGGCCGCTGCCCCTGCCCACTGCGGCGGCCGCGGCCCGGGACGCGTCCTCGGCTCGAGGCTCCTGCTGGACCTTCCATGGAAGCCTGGAGAACAACCACCAGGACGGAGACTCCAGCTCCGACAACAGCCTGAGAAGAGATGGTTTCAGGAGATGTTCTTGAGTGACAGGAGATCAGAGCAGAAACATAAACATACGATGAAGAAATAATAACACAAAAGAAAACTCTGTTAAAAACGTGTCAAATGTTCTTCAACATGTTTCATTATAAGAAAAACATCTTTTATCCTTTAGTTTGTAAACTTTCTCTGGACTTGAACGAGACGAGATCATGGAAACATAAACATTTATAATATTATTAACCTGAGAAAACAATGTTGCATAAACTAATGTTTTTTCATTTTATATTTATTTGTATTATTTACTCCATTCAGATGATATTTCTAATGAGTTGTTTTCTATCGTTTACATATTTGTTTACATTTATCTTATTATTATTATTGATTGATTTTTCCTTTTAATGCTGAAGCTTTTGTTCTAGAAGTTTGTTCAAATTAATTGATCCTGAAACTTTATAAAATAATAGAAGTTATAAAATAATATTGAAGGTTTATGTTATAAAATCATATAATATATAAATATCAATATATAGCACGAGTGCAAATATATATTAATTAATCAATTATTTTTTACATTAATATTTAAAATAAATACAATATTTCTAGGATGTTTGAGAGTCAAACGTTAATCTCACACATTTTAATATTAAACTTGTTGTTTAAAGTCACTATTTTTACCCTTTAATTAATTTAACATTTTCTTCCACAGTAAAAATAATCGAAAACACAAAACGACACGAGGATGTTTTACGAGGATAAGTTATTAAATATAATGAAAAGATAATATTAAAACATAATTAAAGTAAAGTGAAGGTTTTACTACTAATTTTCTCGCCTAAGAAATAATTATTTTAATCTAAAAGTGTTTCTTGTTCCTGGAACTGAAGGTTTATTTTAAACGATGTTTGAATGAACACATGATTCTAATAAAGTTGAAGCTTCATCTTCAGAAGAATCATCTTCTGATGTTGAAGCTTCATCTTCAGAAGAATCATCTTCTGATGTTGAAGCTTCATCTTCAGAAGAAGAATCATCTTCTGAGGTTGAAGCTTCATCTTCAGAAGAAGAATCGTCTTCTGATCTCGTTACTTGTCGGCGGTGCTCAGGTCCGAGTCCATCTTCTCCAGACCCTGAACCATGTGATCGAACTGCTCTCCCTGGTGGCTCAGGACCCGACCCGTGTCCTCCAGGCGTCTCTGGGCTCCGGCCACCAGCGAGACCAGGTCCCGTCCTCTGCCGGTCGGACCGGCTGGAGATCCGGGTCCGGTCGCCAGAAGCTTCTCCCTCCAGAAGTGTTCCAGCACGTTGAAGACCACGAGCCTGTTGGGCTTCAAGGACCCGAACCAGTGCTTGAGGTTCCCCTCCAGCAGGACGGTCAAGGTGCTGAAGATGAAGCTGGACGCCTCCATCTTCATCTCCACGATGGACGCGAGACGGAAGCTGACCAGAGCTTCTGGACTCTGGCTCGACACGAACTGGACGGAGGTTCTGTTGAGGGACAAACGTCCTTTTTCCCAGCGTTTGTCTGCGTCCACGTAGTAAGATCCGGACCAGCTGTGGATCTGAGCTTCTGAGCTCATGTTCTCACGAGGATGGACCTGTGGACGCAGATGTTGTTGAAGGTCAAAGATCTCAGAAGAGAAGAAATAAAAGACTAACCTGAGTTTAAATCTTCATGTTGACGTGGAAACACTTCGACAAACACGTTATTATCTTCTTAGCGTTTACACTCCGAGTATTTGTTGTTTCTACTTGACATGTATCACAAATAAACACGAACATAATGTTTTATTCCATCTTTTCTGAAGCGTCACCTCGGAGGGAGATGTTTACCACGGAAGTGACGTCACGACGGCGTGCGTCGCTCTCTACTGTCCGACTGTTCGTTTCCGGTTCGTCGTTATTTGTTATTCGTCGGAAAAAATGCTTCAGTTGCGCGGATTTTTGTTGATGTTTTAAAAACATGATTATTTTTCACCAAAGAAGCGGTTTTTAAATATTAACGATCGCGTGGATCCTGTAGCTTCGACTGTCATCCTGGAATATCATGAGGCAGAAAATAGAATTTATAACATGATCCTGAACCTGTGACTCGATGAAGAGACTCAGCAGGACGAGGACTCAGTGACTCAGTGACTCAATGACTCAATGACTCAATGAATCAATGAATCAGTGAATCAATGACTCATTGAGACGTTAGTTGAGTCATGGACCGGGACTCGTACAGGAACTGCTGCAGTCTGGCTAAGATCCCGCGCCAGTCGTACCTGCAGCTCTGCTCCTCACACCTGGTGGACTTCATCGACACAGAGATCTCTTACTCCAGGTTCTTCAGGAAGTATCTCCTGCCGAACCATCCGTGCGTCTTCTCACGACGCTTCACTGAAGCCTGGACCTGCAGGAAGATGTGGGTCACAGAGGATGGAAAACCTCATTTCCAGAAGCTGCTGCAGGAGTTTGGTGAGTAAACTGTTATTTTAAATATATGAAGTCATAAGTTTGGTGAGTAAACTGTTATTTTAAATATATTAAGTCATAAGTTTGGTGAGTAAACTGTTATTTTAAATATATTAAGTCATAAGTTTGGTGAGTAAACTGTTATTTTAAATATATTAAGTCATAAGTTTGGTGAGTAAACTGTTATTTTAAATATATTAAGTCATCAGTTTGGTGAGTAAACTGTTATTTTAAATATATTAAGTCATAAGTTTGGTGAGTAAACTGTTATTTTAAATATATTAATCATAGTGTTGTTATTTATTATTGTGTCTTTTTTATTCTTTATCATTGTGACAGTTGTATGGTTTCTTTTTATTTTTAATATTTATTTTGTATCATTGTTTTTATAGAAGAATAAATGCACATCTTACTCTTATCTTATCTTATATACTCTTATTATAAGAGAAATAAAAAGAACAAGATGAAACAATCTAAGTCTAAATATAAAGAACTTTGTTATTTTTCTTTGATTAATGTTCTTTATCTTTAGCCTTAGATTGTTTCATCTTGTTCTTTTTATTTCTCTTTATTATTTAATTTTTATGAATAATTGCTGTATTGTTGTGTCTAATTGGAAAAAAAAACAATTTCCCGAAGGAGACCTGCTGAGGATCAATAAAGTTCTACCTAACCTATCTTATCTCATCTTATCTTCTCTTATCTTTTCTCTCCAAACCAGACGAGACGCCGGTTCCCGTGGCGAACTGCAACGCGAAGGAATACAACGCGAACCCCAAACAAGTGATGCCGTTCAAAGAGTTCGTCCAGTACTGGAAGGACTACATCCAGAACGGGAACTCGTCGCCGCGAGGATGTCTTTACCTCAAGGACTGGCACATGACGAGGTCCGCCCTCGCGCTCCAGCGTCATGGTGGTGTTTATTCATTTGTGTGTATCTTCCAGAGACTTCCCGGAACACAACGTTTACGTCACGCCGCATTTCTTCACGTCCGACTGGCTGAACGAGTACTGGGACGCGCTGGAGGTGGACGACTATCGCTTCGTCTACATGGGGCCCAGAGGCTCCTGGTGGGTTTGGAGAAACGACGTCAAGTTTCTCTTCTTCTCTGACACTGTGGTCTTCACAGGACGCCGTTCCACGCCGACGTGTTCCGCTCCTACAGCTGGTCCGCCAACATCTGCGGACGCAAGAAGTGGCTTCTGTACCCGCCGGGGCAGGAGGAGTTCCTGCGAGACAAGCATGGAAACCTGACGTACGACGTGACGAGTGCAGAGCTTCAGGATAAAAGTCTGTTTCCTCACGCGGAGGAGGCGTGTCCACCTCTGGAGATCATCCAGGAGGCCGGAGAGATACTGTTCGTGCCCAGTGGCTGGCATCACCAAGTCTACAACCTGGTGTGTAGTATTTTGTGTAGTAACACGTATATATGTGTAGTATTGTCCAGTACTTGACTCTGGTGTTGTGATAGTGTAGTAACACGTATATATGTGTAGTATTGTCCAGTACTTGACTCTGGTGTTGTGATAGTGTAGTAACACGTATATATGTGTAGTATTGTCCAATACTTGACTCTGGTGTTGTGATAGTGTAGTAACAAGTATATATGTGTAGTATTGTCCAGTACTTGACTCTGGTGTTGTGATAGTGTAGTAACAAGTATATATGTGTAGTATTGTCCAGTACTTGACTCTGGTGTTGTGATAGTGTAGTAACATGTATATATGTGTAGTATTGTCCAGTACTTGACTCTGGTGTTGTGATAGTGTAGTAACAAGTATATATGTGTAGTATTGTCCAGTACTTGACTCTGGTGTTGTGATAGTGTAGTAACAAGTATATATGTGTAGTATTGTCCAGTACTTGACTCTGGTGTTGTGATAGTGTAGTAACAAGTATATATGTGTAGTATTGTCCAGTACTTGACTCTGGTGTTGTGATAGTGTAGTAACATGTATATATGTGTAGTATTGTCCAGTACTTGACTCTGGTGTTGTGATAGTGTAGTAACACGTATATATGTGTAGTATTGTCCAGTACTTGACTCTGGTGTTGTGATAGTGTAGTAACAAGTATATATGTGTAGTATTGTCCAGTACTTGACTCTGGTGTTGTGATAGTGTAGTAACATGTATATATGTGTAGTATTGTCCAGTACTTGACTCTGGTGTTGTGATAGTGTAGTAACAAGTATATATGTGTAGTATTGTCCAGTACTTGACTCTGGTGTTGTGATAGTGTAGTAACAAGTATATATGTGTAGTATTGTCCAGTACTTGACTCTGGTGTTGTGATAGTGTAGTAACACGTATATATGTGTAGTATTGTCCAGTACTTGACTCTGGTGTTGTGATAGTGTAGTAACAAGTATATATGTGTAGTATTGTCCAGTACTTGACTCTGGTGTTGTGATAGTGTAGTAACAAGTATATAGGTGTAGTATTGTCCAGTACTTGACTCTGGTGTTATGATAGTGTAGTAACAAGTATATAGGTGTACTATTGTCCAGTACTTGACTCTGGTGTTGTGATAGTGTAGTAACAAGTATATAGGTGTAGTATTGTCCAGTACTTGACTCTGGTGTTGTGATAGTGTAGTAACAAGTATATATGTGTAGTATTGTCCAGTACTTGAATCTGGTGTAGTGATAGTGTAGTAACAAGTATATATGTGTAGTATTGTCCAGTACTTGACTCTGGTGTTGTGATAGTGTAGTAACAAGTATATATGTGTAGTATTGTCCAGTACTTGACTCTGGTGTTGTGATAGTGTAGTAACAAGTATATATGTGTAGTATTGTCCAGTACTTGACTCTGGTGTTGTGATAGTGTAGTAACAAGTATATATGTGTAGTATTGTCCAGTACTTGACTCTGGTGTTGTGATAGTATAGTAACAAGTATATATGTGTAGTATTGTCCAGTACTTGACTCTGGTGTTGTGATAGTGTAGTAACAAGTATATATGTGTAGTATTGTCCAGTACTTGACTCTGGTGTTGTGATAGTGTAGTAACAAGTATATATGTGTAGTATTGTCCAGTACTTGACTCTGGTGTTGTGATAGTGTAGTAACAAGTATATATGTGTAGTATTGTCCAGTACTTGACTCTGGTGTTGTGATAGTGTAGTAACAAGTATATATGTGTAGTATTGTCCAGTACTTGACTCTGGTGTTGTGATAGTGTAGTAACAAGTATATAGGTGTAGTATTGTCCAGTACTTGACTCTGGTGTTGTGATAGTGTAGTAACAAGTATATATGTGTAGTATTGTCCAGTACTTGACTCTGGTGTTGTGATAGTGTAGTAACAAGTATATATGTGTAGTATTGTCCAGTACTTGACTCTGGTGTTGTGATAGTGTAGTAACAAGTATATAGGTGTAGTATTGTCCAGTACTTGACTCTGGTGTTGTGATAGTGTAGTAACAAGTATATATGTGTAGTATTGTCCAGTACTTGAATCTGGTGTAGTGATAGTGTAGTAACAAGTATATATGTGTAGTATTGTCCAGTACTTGACTCTGGTGTTGTGATAGTGTAGTAACAAGTATATATGTGTAGTATTGTCCAGTACTTGACTCTGGTGTTGTGATAGTGTAGTAACAAGTATATATGTGTAGTATTGTCCAGTACTTGACTCTGGTGTTGTGATAGTGTAGTAACAAGTATATATGTGTAGTATTGTCCAGTACTTGACTCTGGTGTTGTGATAGTGTAGTAACAAGTATATATGTGTAGTATTGCCCAGTACTTGACTCTGGTGTTGTGATAGTGTAGTAACAAGTATATATGTGTAGTATTGTCCAGTACTTGACTCTGGTGTTGTGATAGTGTAGTAACAAGTATATAGGTGTAGTATTGTCCAGTACTTGACTCTGGTGTTGTGATAGTGTAGTAACAAGTATATATGTGTAGTATTGTCCAGTACTTGACTCTGGTGTTGTGATAGTGTAGTAACAAGTATATAGGTGTAGTATTGTCCAGTACTTGACTCTGGTGTTGTGATAGTGTAGTAACAAGTATATATGTGTAGTATTGTCCAGTACTTGACTCTGGTGTTGTGATAGTGTAGTAACAAGTATATATGTGTAGTATTGTCCAGTACTTGACTCTGGTGTTGTGATAGTGTAGTAACAAGTATATAGGTGTAGTATTGTCCAGTACTTGACTCTGGTGTTGTGATAGTGTAGTAACAAGTATATATGTGTAGTATTGTCCAGTACTTGACTCTGGTGTTGTGATAGTGTAGTAACAAGTATATATGTGTAGTATTGTCCAGTACTTGACTCTGGTGTTGTGATAGTGTAGTAACAAGTATATATGTGTAGTATTGCCCAGTACTTGACTCTGGTGTTGTGATAGTGTAGTAACAAGTATATATGTGTAGTATTGTCCAGTACTTGACTCTGGTGTTGTGATAGTGTAGTAACAAGTATATAGGTGTAGTATTGTCCAGTACTTGACTCTGGTGTTGTGATAGTGTAGTAACAAGTATATATGTGTAGTATTGTCCAGTACTTGAATCTGGTGTAGTGATAGTGTAGTAACAAGTATATATGTGTAGTATTGTCCAGTACTTGACTCTGGTGTTGTGATAGTGTAGTAACAAGTATATATGTGTAGTATTGTCCAGTACTTGACTCTGGTGTTGTGATAGTGTAGTAACAAGTATATATGTGTAGTATTGTCCAGTACTTGACTCTGGTGTTGTGATAGTGTAGTAACAAGTATATATGTGTAGTATTGTCCAGTACTTGACTCTGGTGTTGTGATAGTGTAGTAACAAGTATATATGTGTAGTATTGCCCAGTACTTGACTCTGGTGTTGTGATAGTGTAGTAACAAGTATATATGTGTAGTATTGTCCAGTACTTGACTCTGGTGTTGTGATAGTGTAGTAACAAGTATATAGGTGTAGTATTGTCCAGTACTTGACTCTGGTGTTGTGATAGTGTAGTAACAAGTATATATGTGTAGTATTGTCCAGTACTTGACTCTGGTGTTGTGATAGTGTAGTAACAAGTATATATGTGTAGTATTGTCCAGTACTTGACTCTGGTGTTGTGATAGTGTAGTAACAAGTATATATGTGTAGTATTGTCCAGTACTTGACTCTGGTGTTGTGATAGTATAGTAACAAGTATATATGTGTAGTATTGTCCAGTACTTGACTCTGGTGTTGTGATAGTGTAGTAACAAGTATATATGTGTAGTATTGTCCAGTACTTGACTCTGGTGTTGTGATAGTGTAGTAACAAGTATATATGTGTAGTATTGTCCAGTACTTGACTCTGGTGTTGTTATAGTATAGTAACAAGTATATATGTGTAGTATTGTCCAGTACTTGACTCTGGTGTTGTGATAGTGTAGTAACAAGTATATATGTGTAGTATTGTCCAGTACTTGACTCTGGTGTTGTGATAGTGTAGTAACAAGTATATAGGTGTAGTATTGTCCAGTACTTGACTCTGGTGTTATGATAGTGTAGTAACAAGTATATAGGTGTAGTATTGTCCAGTACTTGACTCTGGTGTTGTGATAGTGTAGTAACAAGTATATAGGTGTAGTATTGTCCAGTACTTGACTCTGGTGTTGTGATAGTGTAGTAACAAGTATATATGTGTAGTATTGTCCAGTACTTGAATCTGGTGTAGTGATAGTGTAGTAACAAGTATATATGTGTAGTATTGTCCAGTACTTGACTCTGGTGTTGTGATAGTGTAGTAACAAGTATATATGTGTAGTATTGTCCAGTACTTGACTCCGGTGTTGTGATAGTGTAGTAACAAGTATATATGTGTAGTATTGTCCAGTACTTGACTCTGGTGTTGTGATAGTGTAGTAACAAGTATATATGTGTAGTATTGTCCAGTACTTGACTCTGGTGTTGTGATAGTATAGTAACAAGTATATATGTGTAGTATTGTCCAGTACTTGACTCTGGTGTTGTGATAGTGTAGTAACAAGTATATATGTGTAGTATTGTCCAGTACTTGACTCTGGTGTTGTGATAGTGTAGTAACAAGTATATATGTGTAGTATTGTCCAGTACTTGACTCTGGTGTTGTGATAGTGTAGTAACAAGTATATATGTGTAGTATTGTCCAGTACTTGACTCTGGTGTTGTGATAGTGTAGTAACAAGTATATATGTGTAGTATTGTCCAGTACTTGACTCTGGTGTTGTGATAGTGTAGTAACAAGTATATAGGTGTAGTATTGTCCAGTACTTGACTCTGGTGTTGTGATAGTGTAGTAACAAGTATATATGTGTAGTATTGTCCAGTACTTGACTCTGGTGTTGTGATAGTGTAGTAACAAGTATATATGTGTAGTATTGTCCAGTACTTGACTCTGGTGTTGTGATAGTGTAGTAACAAGTATATATGTGTAGTATTGCCCAGTACTTGACTCTGGTGTTGTGATAGTGTAGTAACAAGTATATATGTGTAGTATTGTCCAGTACTTGACTCTGGTGTTGTGATAGTGTAGTAACAAGTATATATGTGTAGTATTGTCCAGTACTTGACTCTGGTGTTGTGATAGTGTAGTAACAAGTATATATGTGTAGTATTGTCCAGTACTTGACTCTGGTGTTGTGATAGTGTAGTAACAAGTATATATGTGTAGTATTGTCCAGTACTTGACTCTGGTGTTGTGATAGTGTAGTAACAAGTATATATGTGTAGTATTGCCCAGTACTTGACTCTGGTGTTGTGATAGTGTAGTAACAAGTATATATGTGTAGTATTGTCCAGTACTTGACTCTGGTGTTGTGATAGTGTAGTAACAAGTATATAGGTGTAGTATTGTCCAGTACTTGACTCTGGTGTTGTGATAGTGTAGTAACAAGTATATATGTGTAGTATTGTCCAGTACTTGACTCTGGTGTTGTGATAGTGTAGTAACAAGTATATATGTGTAGTATTGTCCAGTACTTGACTCTGGTGTTGTGATAGTGTAGTAACAAGTATATATGTGTAGTATTGTCCAGTACTTGACTCTGGTGTTGTGATAGTATAGTAACAAGTATATATGTGTAGTATTGTCCAGTACTTGACTCTGGTGTTGTGATAGTGTAGTAACAAGTATATATGTGTAGTATTGTCCAGTACTTGACTCTGGTGTTGTGATAGTGTAGTAACAAGTATATATGTGTAGTATTGTCCAGTACTTGACTCTGGTGTTGTTATAGTATAGTAACAAGTATATATGTGTAGTATTGTCCAGTACTTGACTCTGGTGTTGTGATAGTGTAGTAACAAGTATATATGTGTAGTATTGTCCAGTACTTGACTCTGGTGTTGTGATAGTGTAGTAACAAGTATATAGGTGTAGTATTGTCCAGTACTTGACTCTGGTGTTATGATAGTGTAGTAACAAGTATATAGGTGTAGTATTGTCCAGTACTTGACTCTGGTGTTGTGATAGTGTAGTAACAAGTATATAGGTGTAGTATTGTCCAGTACTTGACTCTGGTGTTGTGATAGTGTAGTAACAAGTATATATGTGTAGTATTGTCCAGTACTTGAATCTGGTGTAGTGATAGTGTAGTAACAAGTATATATGTGTAGTATTGTCCAGTACTTGACTCTGGTGTTGTGATAGTGTAGTAACAAGTATATATGTGTAGTATTGTCCAGTACTTGACTCCGGTGTTGTGATAGTGTAGTAACAAGTATATATGTGTAGTATTGTCCAGTACTTGACTCTGGTGTTGTGATAGTGTAGTAACAAGTATATATGTGTAGTATTGTCCAGTACTTGACTCTGGTGTTGTGATAGTATAGTAACAAGTATATATGTGTAGTATTGTCCAGTACTTGACTCTGGTGTTGTGATAGTGTAGTAACAAGTATATATGTGTAGTATTGTCCAGTACTTGACTCTGGTGTTGTGATAGTGTAGTAACAAGTATATATGTGTAGTATTGTCCAGTACTTGACTCTGGTGTTGTGATAGTGTAGTAACAAGTATATATGTGTAGTATTGTCCAGTACTTGACTCTGGTGTTGTGATAGTGTAGTAACAAGTATATATGTGTAGTATTGTCCAGTACTTGACTCTGGTGTTGTGATAGTGTAGTAACAAGTATATATGTGTAGTATTGTCCAGTACTTGACTCTGGTGTTGTGATAGTGTAGTAACAAGTATATATGTGTAGTATTGCCCAGTACTTGACTCTGGTGTTGTGATAGTGTAGTAACAAGTATATAGGTGTAGTATTGTCCAGTACTTGACTCTGGTGTTGTGATAGTGTAGTAACAAGTATATATGTGTAGTATTGTCCAGTACTTGAATCTGGTGTAGTGATAGTGTAGTAACAAGTATATATGTGTAGTATTGTCCAGTACTTGACTCTGGTGTTGTGATAGTGTAGTAACAAGTATATATGTGTAGTATTGTCCAGTACTTGACTCTGGTGTTGTGATAGTGTAGTAACAAGTATATATGTGTAGTATTGTCCAGTACTTGACTCTGGTGTTGTGATAGCGTAGTAAGAAGTATATATGTGTAGTATTGTCCAGTACTTGACTCTGGTGTTGTGATAGTGTAGTAACAAGTATATATGTGTAGTATTGTCCAGTACTTGACTCTGGTGTTGTGATAGTGTAGTAACAAGTATATATGTGTAGTATTGTCCAGTACTTGACTCTGGTGTTGTGATAGCGTAGTAACAAGTATATATGTGTAGTATTGTCCAGTACTTGACTCTGGTGTTGTGATAGTGTAGTAACAAGTATATATGTGTAGTATTGTCCAGTACTTGACTCTGGTGTTGTGATAGTGTAGTAACAAGTATATATGTGTAGTATTGTCCAGTACTTGACTCTGGTGTTGTGATAGTGTAGTAACAAGTATATATGTGTAGTATTGTCCAGTACTTGACTCTGGTGTTGTGATAGTGTAGTAACAAGTATATATGTGTAGTATTGTCCAGTACTTGACTCTGGTGTTGTGATAGTGTAGTAACAAGTATATATGTGTAGTATTGTCCAGTACTTGACTCTGGTGTTGTGATAGTGTAGTAACAAGTATATATGTGTAGTATTGTCCAGTACTTGACTCTGGTGCAGTACATATAAGTACATATATATACTTCCAGGAGGACACCATCTCCATCAACCATAACTGGCTCAACGGCTGTAACGTGGACATCATGTGGAAGTTCCTGCAGAAGGAGCTGTCGTTGGTCCAGAAGGAGATCAGCGAGTGGAGGAACACGATGGACTCGTGGCATCAACACTGTCAGGTTCGTCCACCTGGAGTCATGGACTCCGTCGTGTGTCACTGACCGATGGTTCTGGTCCTCAGGTGATCATGAAGGCCTGCTCCGGCATCAACTACGGCGAATTCGCTTCTTTCCTCAAAATCATCGCCGACGCCCGCATGGCGTTCCTGAGCTCGCACTCGTACGCAGACGCGTCCGACTTCCCTCGGAACGTCTCGGACGCCGTCGTGGCTCTGGGTCCGTTCCACGCCGCCTTCGACCTCCAGCGCGTGGCTCACATCCTGGAGTGTCTGCTGTGCGACGAGGACTTCAAGAGGTTGGATCCGTCCAGCCTGACCCTGCAGCCGGAGGCTCTGCTGCAGCAGATCCGGGACACCATCCAAACCACTAGAGGGCAGCACCTGCTCTACCAGGAGTGAACGCATGTAAATAAAACTTCATCAAACAAACGTTTGTCGCGACTTGACTCAAGAAAAACGACTTTTGTTATAAAGTTTTATAAAAACCTGAAGCAGATACTGACACGTTCGTCACTGAAGGATGAAACTGATCAATAACATGATTTATTGGAGCAGAAACACGTGAGAATATATAATTCTGTTGAATCAATAACAAATAAATATGTAAGGAATATTCACAGACAAACCTCCCGGCTTGAGTGACAGCTGCCAGACGCTCGTCACTTGTCTTCTGGCCACCAGTCCGGCTCGCTGGCCTGCAGTGTGACGGCGTCGCCACCGGGGGGCGCCAGCGTCAGCGTCTCTGCGGCGTGAGCGACGCGGACCAGACTCAGACCCAGATCCCCGACGCCGGAGCGCAGCTTCCCCGCCGGCCTCCCCGCCGCCGTGAGCAGAGCGGCGCCCTCCCGCTCGCCGGCCACCGGCGCCGACAGACGCACCGGCATCAGGCGCTTGCGGATCACGCCGGTGTGGTGGGTTCTGGCCGTGAGCTCCTGCCCGAGGTAGCAGCCCTTCCTGAAGCTGATGCCCTGCATGTAGACCAGGTTCGACTCCAGAGGCAGAGCCGACCCCGGAGGCAGATCCTTGACCCCCTCAGGGAGTCCTGGGACACAATCATGACCAGTTAAAAACATCTATACATGGAGTCGATCAACTGTATTGATCGCTCCAGTAAACAAGGACATCAGTGAATTCACATTTAAAATAAACCTTTTTCAGCATTTAATGATTTTTCAATAATTAAATTAAATAATTTATACGTTTAATGTAAATTATTTTCTTTATTATTTAATAAAAAAGTGCTTCAATCATGAGAAACATTTTAATTTCAAGAAGAAGAAGAATTTTAAAGAAACAAACTATTTTAAAATACTTTGTTTCTTTAATTTAAACTTTTTTCTTTGAGTGAAGTAACTTTATTTATTGAAGTAACTTTATTTATTGAAGTAACTTTTATTTATTGAAGTAACTTTATTTATTGAAGAAACTTTATTTATTGAAGAAACTTTATTTATTGAAGTAACTTTATTTATTGAAGTAACTTTATTTATTGAAGTAACTTTATTTTATTTAAGAAACTTTATTTATTGAAGTAACTTTATTTATTGAAGTAACTTTATTTATTGAAGTAACTTTATTTATTGAAGTAACTTTATTTATTGAAGTAACTTTATTTTAATAAAGACACTTTATTTATTGAAGTAACATTTTATTGGAATCTCTTTTTGACGGAAAGAAGTTTTTTAAAATTAAATAATAAACAAAGGTTGTTGTTATGATTTGTTTTTATAATTTAATTGAAAACAATCGTATAATTACCTCTGATTTTAATTATTTAAAAATACATTTTCTAAAACAATATCTTTATATTTATAGCCTTTACGTTGCGTCACATGATTGGACGAGAGTTGGATCCAGTATCGCTTTGTTTAACATTTTTATATTGAATTTAAAAGACAACGAATCAGAAAATGTTGAATTTAGAACATTTAATAGAAAATAGAAAAGTAAGATATCAAATAATAAATAAAATAAATAACTAATAAATATGATTGAATTGTTCAAAACTTGAGGCTTAAAAATACATTTTAATTAAAAAATCCGTTTCAACATTTGTTAATTAATCTTAATAATGAATGAATCACTTCCACAGACACACAAACGCACCGAGTCGATAGCGGCGTCTGTGATATTCTTCTACATCCTCCTCCTCACACGCCTCCAGGACGTCCCGCGGGTCCACGTGTTGGTCCAGAACCAGCCTCCAGCCCAGGTCCGGGGTCCGTGGGTCGGGCTCACACAGAAGGACTCGTTGAGGCGAGGAGATCCGAGGTTCCCCGACCTGTTCCCCGGGACTCAGCACTGCCCAGAGCGACAGGTCCGGACACGAGTCCAGAGTCACGTTCCTGCGGATCTTGTAGATCTTCAGGTGCTTCAATATTGACTCCGTGACGCTGGCGTCGCACTCCAGCAGGACCCCGGCGCCAAGATCTGCTGCCCTGAGGCTGGACACACAAGAAGCACATGTTCCTCTGATGTTGACTTGAACCCGAGATCCTGCAGACCAGATCCAAAGCTTTCTCCAGGAAATAAGTTCAATAACTTCTTCACTTGTGACTTTAGATTAGGTTTTCATTAATGTCAATGGTTTTAGTTTTATTGTTGCGTTTTTGCTTTTACTACCATCAGATACTACATTGAAATAATGCATTATTGTATAAATAAATGTATTACATTATTATTTCTTTATTAAACTGTTTTATATTATTATTATATTGTTATTACATTAAATTATTGATTTTTATTTTTTCACTTAAACCACATAATTCCATGTTAAATAATGTATTCATTAATTAATTATTGCAGTTTATTGTATAATTCCTGCTTTGTTATATTGTTTTATTAAATTATTATGTTTGCACTACTTCAATAAAATGCTATATTGAAATAATGTATTATTGTAGTTTTCATTTTATTATATTATTCTTTTTTTGTTATTTTATTTTATAAAAACGTTTTTTATTTCACTTCTACTATAAAATGCTATATTGAAATAATGCATTATTATTATATCATTCTTGCTTTATTATACAATTTTATATTATTATTATATTAAATAATTATTTTTAATTTTTTCACTTATACCATATAATTCCATGTTAAATAATGTATTGCAATTTATTATATTATTCTTGCTTAATTATATTGTTTTATTAAATGATTATTATATTACTACTACTATAAATTGCTATAATTAAACAATGTATTATTTTAGTTATAATTGTATTATATTATTCATTATTTCTTATTTTAATATATTAAATTAATATAATTATTCAGTTGTATCCGTTTCTGCTTCTACTGTGGAACGAATAAAGTATTTACTTTAACTCTGATATATTTGTACGTGAACATCATTTGAAAATGATCAGAAAAAAAACACTTTTATTAAAATAAACATGAAATAACTTCACAATATTTAATTTACTTGATTTAATAAGGTAAGGTAAGGTAAGGTAAAACGTTATTGATCCCTCAGGAGGTCTCCTTCGGGAAATTGTTTAAATATATTTAAATTTAATATTTAAATAGGAATCGATGTTTACAGTTGTTGTGTGTTTTTGTTGCACAAACATTGGTTTTAAACCAGTAAAAACACACAAATGTTCAGTTAGTTTCACAGGGAGGAGCAGAGCTGGTCAGGTAAGATAAGATAAGACACGCCCACACTTCGAACTCGTGTTTCCTCTCACCTGTACACGATGACGTCATAGAGCGTCCTGCCCTGCACGTTGAGCAGGTGACAGTACATGAGTCGCTGGTTCGGTTCCTCCAGCAGAGCCACGTCGTTGGTGATGATGCCCTGCAGGAAGGCGCCGGTGTCCGGACCCTCGACCTTCAGCAGCGCCCGGTGCGAGAGCCGGTAGACGCGCCGGTCCCTGAACGCATCACGGCTGAAGAACTTCACGCCGGAGCGAGACTTGAAAGCTCGACTCGCCTGAGTTCTCGCGAGAGCAGCGAGACACGCGGACGTGTTGGCGGTTCCGAGAACCTTCAGGAGTCCAACGTTAAACATCTTTAGATGGTTTTATCTACACTTTGTTCGTCACAACGAGCGGCTTCATAACATGACGGGAGACTCCATCTTGAATACCCACAATGCACCGCCCGATCATAATAAAAGTCACGTGGTTAGTGGTTCTCTTACCAAAAGTTCACATATTATTATATTATTATTTATGATTTAACCGAAACAAAACAAAAATAGTTTTATGGTTTAGTATTTATTTTAATTTTAGTTATTGTTTTAATTTAAAAAATATATTTTTATGTATTATAAATACCAATATGAAAATAGCAAACATTATAAATCTTTTTATTATCTTCAGTAAATATGTTAACAAATGTAAATTTCAAGAATTTCATTTAGAGAAACTAAAAACTCTTTATATAACTTTAGATTTTCTGTTGTTGCTGTGAGACTAACATTTAAATGTATCTATTTTGAACTTATTTTATATTTATTTAATGTTTTATCTTCGAGTTACTTTCGTGTAAATGTCTTGTTTCAATCTTTAATGACAGAGAAAAACCTCGTACTGAACTAGTATATTTGATCAGGAACTTCCTGTACGTGCGATAATCGTCCTCGAGAAACTCGAGTCTAAAGAAAGTTCCTGTTTGTGAGTAAATAACTCTTATGATCAGTCGGCTCTTAAATCTTCAAGTCTTACAATGAAGCAGAAAATGATTCATTAATGTAAGATATTTGACGAGAAACAAACCTAGAAAAATATTAAAAATAGAAAATTAAAAGTGTATCTTAGTTTTAAACCAGTTATTATCTCTTGAAAGTGTGAATTTAAGAGTTTTAGCCTCATTTTTTCAGCCGATGGCGACAGATTCTGACACATGAAGCTGAAGATCCTAAAGAAAGACAAACATGTCTTTAAAGTCTGTTTTAATATTTCAGCTCCAGAGCTTTTTTGATTCTAAACCTTCTTGGAATGAGACGAAGAAATGAAATAATAATGAAAATCAAGTGAGCAGATTGTGGACGATCGTGTTTTTCTTTTGGACTTTGAGGACGAAGAAGAAAATAATCATCTCAGTCCAGATCATTTTCATGTTGTGTTGAGGTGAAGATAAGACACATTTAAAGTGTTGGTAATCAAACCATTTCACCATCTCACCATCTCACCATCTCACCATCAAACCATCTCACCATCTCACCATCAAACCATCTCACCATCTCACCATCAAACCATCTCACCATCAAACCATCAAACCATCTCACCATCAAACCATCTCACCATCTCACCATCTCACCATCTCACCATCTCACCATCAAACCATCTCACCATCAAACCATCAAACTATCTCACAATCTCACCATCTCACCATCTCACCATCTCACCATCTCACCATCTCACCATCTCACCATCAAACCATCAAACCATCTCACAATCAAACCATCTCACCATCAAACCATCTCACCATCTTACCATCTCACCATCAAACCATCTCACCATCTCACCATCAAACCATCAAACCATCAAACCATCAAACCATCAAACCATCTCACCATCAAACCATCAAACCATCTTACCATCTCACCATCAAACCATCTCACCATCTCACCATCAAACCATCTCACCATCAAACCATCAAACCATCAAACCATCTCACCATCAAACCATCTCACCATCAAACCATCAAACCATCTCACCATCAAACCATCTCACCATCTCACCATCTCACCATCAAACCATCTCACCATCAAACCATCAAACCATCAAACCATCTCACCATCAAACCATCTCACCATCAAACCATCAAACCATCTCACCATCAAACCATCTCACCATCAAACCATCAAACCATCAAACCATCAAACCATCTCACAATCAAACCATCTCACCATCAAACCATCTCACCATCTCACCATCAAACCATCTCACCATCAAACCATCAAACCATCAAACCATCAAACCATCTCACCATCAAACCATCTCACCATCTCACCATCTCATCATCAAACCATCTCACCATCAAACCATCAAACCATCTCACCATCTCACCATCAAACCATCTTACCATCAAACCATCAAACCATCAAACCATCAAACCATCTCACCATCAAACCATCAAACCATCTCACCATCAAACCATCAAACCATCAAACCATCAAATCATCTCACCATCAAACCATCTCACCATCTCACCATCTCACCATCAAACCATCAAACCATCAAACCATCTCACCATCAAACCATCTCACCATCTCACCATCTCACCATCTCACCATCTCACCATCAAACCATCAAACCATCTCACCATCTCACCATCAAACCATCTCACCATCAAACCATCAAACCATCTCACCATCAAACCATCTCACCATCTTACCATCAAACCATCAAACCATCAAATCATCTCACCATCAAACCATCTCACCATCTCACCATCTCACCATCAAACCATCAAACCATCAAACCATCTCACCATCAAACCATCTCACCATCTCACCATCTCACCATCAAACCATCAAACCATCTCACCATCTCACCATCAAACCATCAAACCATCAAACCATCAAACCACCAAACCATCTCACCATCGAACCATCTCACCATCTCACCATCTCATCATCAAACCATCTCACCATCTCACCATCTCATCATCAAACCATCTCACCATCTCACCATCAAACCATCAAACCATCAAACCATCTCACCATCAAACCATCAAACCATCTCACCACCTCACCATCTCACCATCTCACCATCAAACCATCAAACCATCTCACCATCTCACCATCAAACCATCAAACCATCTTACCATCAAACCATCAAACCATCAAACCATCTCACCATCAAACCATCTCACCATCTCACCATCAAACCATCAAACCATCAAACCATCAAACCATCAAACCATCTCATCATCAAACCATCTCACCATCTCACCATCTCATCATCAAACCATCTCACCATCTTACCATCTCACCATCAAACCTTCTCACCATCTCACCATCAAACCATCAAACCATCAAACCATCAAACCATCAAACCATCTCACCATCAAACCATCAAACCATCTCACCATCAAACCATCAAACCATCTCACCATCAAACCATCTCACCATCAAACCATCTCACCATCTCACCATCAAACCATCTCACCATCAAACCATCAAACCATCTCACCATCAAACCATCTCACCATCAAACCATCAAACCATCTCACCATCAAACCATCTCACCATCAAACCATCAAACCATCAAACCATCAAACCATCAAACCATCTCACAATCAAACCATCTCACCATCAAACCATCTCACCATCTCACCATCAAACCATCTCACCATCAAACCATCAAACCATCAAACCATCAAACCATCTTACCATCAAACCATCAAACCATCAAACCATCAAACCATCAAACCATCTCACCATCAAACCATCTCACCATCTCATCATCAAACCATCTCACCATCAAACCATCAAACCATCTCACCATCTCACCATCTCACCATCAAACCATCTTACCATCAAACCATCTCACCATCTCACCATCTCACCATCAAACCATCAAACCATCAAACCATCTCACCATCAAACCATCTCACCATCTCACCATCTCACCATCAAACCATCAAACCATCTCACCATCTCACCATCAAACCATCAAACCATCAAACCATCAAACCACCAAACCATCTCACCATCAAACCATCTCACCATCTCACCATCTCATCATCAAACCATCTCACCATCTCATCATCAAACCATCTCACCATCAAACCATCAAACCATCAAACCATCTCACCATCAAACCATCAAACCATCTCACCACCTCACCATCTCACCATCTCACCATCAAACCATCAAACCATCTCACCATCTCACCATCAAACCATCAAACCATCTTACCATCAAACCATCAAACCATCAAACCATCTCACCATCAAACCATCTCACCATCTCACCATCAAACCATCAAACCATCAAACCATCTCACCATCTCATCATCAAACCATCTCACCATCTCACCATCTCATCATCAAACCATCTCACCATCTTACCATCTCACCATCAAACCTTCTCACCATCTCACCATCAAACCATCAAACCATCAAACCATCAAACCATCTCACCATCAAACCATCAAACCATCTCACCATCAAACCATCAAACCATCTCACCATCAAACCATCTCACCATCAAACCATCTCACCATCTCACCATCAAACCATCTCACCATCAAACCATCAAACCATCAAACCATCTCACCATCAAACCATCTCACCATCAAACCATCAAACCATCTCACCATCAAACCATCTCACCATCAAACCATCAAACCATCAAACCATCAAACCATCAAACCATCTCACAATCAAACCATCTCACCATCAAACCATCTCACCATCTCACCATCAAACCATCTCACCATCAAACCATCAAACCATCAAACCATCTTACCATCAAACCATCAAACCATCAAACCATCAAACCATCTCACCATCAAACCATCTCACCATCTCATCATCAAACCATCTCACCATCAAACCATCAAACCATCAAACCATCTCACCATCTCACCATCTCACCATCTCACCATCAAACCATCTTACCATCAAACCATCAAACCATCAAACCATCTCACCATCAAACCATCAAACCATCTCACCATCAAACCATCAAACCATCAAACCATCAAATCATCTCACCATCAAACCATCTCACCATCTCACCATCTCACCATCAAACCATCAAACCATCAAACCATCTCACCATCAAACCATCTCACCATCTCACCATCTCACCATCTCACCATCAAACCATCAAACCATCTCACCATCTCACCATCAAACCATCTCACCATCAAACCATCAAACCATCTCACCATCAAACCATCTCACCATCTTACCATCAAACCATCAAACCATCAAATCATCTCACCATCAAACCATCTCACCATCTCACCATCTCACCATCAAACCATCAAACCATCAAACCATCTCACCATCAAACCATCTCACCATCTCACCATCTCACCATCAAACCATCAAACCATCTCACCATCTCACCATCAAACCATCAAACCATCAAACCATCAAACCACCAAACCATCTCACCATCAAACCATCTCACCATCTCACCATCTCATCATCAAACCATCTCACCATCTCACCATCTCATCATCAAACCATCTCACCATCTCACCATCAAACCATCAAACCATCAAACCATCAAACCATCAAACCATCAAACCATCTCACCATCAAACCATCAAACCATCTCACCACCTCACCATCAAACCATCTCACCATCTCACCATCAAACCATCAAACCATCTCACCACCTCACCATCAAACCATCTCACCATCTCACCATCAAACCATCAAACCATCTCACCACCTCACCATCTCACCATCAAACCATCAAACCATCTCACCACCTCACCATCTCACCATCAAACCATCAAACCATCTCACCATCAAACCATCTCACCATCTCACCATCAAACCATCTTACCATCTTACCATCAAACCATCAAACCATCTCACCATCAAACCATCAAACCATCTCACCATCAAACCATCAAACCATCTCACCATCAAACCATCTCACCATCTCACCATCAAACCATCAAACCATCAAACCATCAAACCATCTCACCATCTCACCATCAAACCATCAAACCATCAAACCATCTCACCATCTCACCATCTCACCATCAAACCATCTCACCATCTCACCATCAAACCATCAAACCATCTTACCATCAAACCATCAAACCATCAAACTATCTCACCATCAAACCATCAAACCATCTCACCATCAAACCATCTCACCATCTCACCATCAAACCATCTCACCATCAAACCATCAAACCATCTTACCATCAAACCATCAAACCATCAAACCATCAAACCATCTCACCATCAAACCATCAAACCATCTCACCATCAAACCATTTCACCATCAAACCATCAAACCATCAAACCATCAAACCATCAAACCATCTCACCATCAAACCATCAAACCATCTCACCATCAAACCATCTCACCATCAAACCATCAAACCATCTCACCATCAAACCATCTCACCATCTCACCATCAAACCATCAAACCATCAAACCATCAAACCATCAAACCATCAAACCATCAAACCATCTCACCATCAAACCATCTCACCATCAAACCATCTCACCATCTCACCATCAAACCATCTCACCATCAAACCATCTCACCATCTCACCATCAAACCATCTCACCATCAAACCATCAAACCATCTTACCATCAAACCATCAAACCATCTCACCATCTCACCATCTCACCATCAAACCATCAAACCATCTCACCATCAAACCATCTCACCATCAAACCATCAAACCATCAAACCATCTCACCATCAAACCATCAAACCATCTCACCATCAAACCATCTCACCATCTCACCATCTCACCATCAAACCATCAAACCATCAAACCATCAAACCATCTCACCATCAAACCATCAAACCATCAAACCATCTTACCATCAAACCATCAAACCATCAAACCATCTCACCATCAAACCATCAAACCATCTCACCATCAAACCATCTCACCATCAAACCATCTCACCATCAAACCATCTCACCATCAAACCATCAAACCATCAAACCATCAAACCATCAAACCATCAAACCATCAAACCATCAAACCATCTCACCATCAAACCGTTGAACCTCAAATGAAAACCAGAGAAACTACAGGAAGTGAATCTCAATCCAAAAGAAAGTGTTAAAAAACAGTCACTCAGAGAAAAACATGTTTTATTGTCATGAATGTGATCCAGTCGATCAAGTGTCGTTGAAGGAAAGTCGTCACGTGACGCTTCGAAAGTTCAAACCTTTATTTGGTCTGATGTGTCATGTGATTAAAAAACAGATCCTCGATGACTTTAGTTTGAATTAACGATTAGAAGCGACTCCTGAGGCACTTGTTCCACCAAAGATTAAATACCATGGAAAACATTTTAGAAAAAGAGGAAATTCTACGTCGTTTTTCTGAACTTATGAAACATGCATCGTCAGCTTCAGAAGGAAAAGAAATGATTTCAACACCAGCAGGAAACATGAAGAATCACCAGAGACTTAACCGTCAAGTGTCTTCAGACAACTTTGTTATTAAAATGACACTTTAGATAAAATTGAATTGAATTCAGCTTCTACCAAACATCTCTCAGACTTCTACATCCACTTCCTGTTTGTTAACATCTCCTTCCTGGTCAGTCACCTTGACAACATCCACTTCCTGTTTGTTAACATCTCCTTCCTGGTCCGTCACCTTGACAACATCCACTTCCTGTTTGTTAATATCTCCTTCCTGGTCAGTCACCTTGACAACATCCACTTCCTGTTTGTTAACATCTCCTTCCTGGTCCGTCACCTTGACAACATCCACTTCCTGTTTGTTAACATCTCCTTCCTGGTCAGTCACCTTGACAACATCCACTTCCTGTTTGTTAACATCTCCTTCCTGGTCCGTCACCTTGACAACATCTCCCTCCTGGTCCGTCACCTTGACAACATCCACTTCCTGTTTGTTAACATCTCCTTCCTGGTCAGTCACCTTGACAACATCTACTTCCTGTTTGTTAACATCTCCTTCCTGGTCAGTCACCTTGACAACATCCACTTCCTGTTTGTTAACATCTCCTTCCTGGTCCGTCACCTTGACAACATCTCCCTCCTGGTCCGTCACCTTGACAACATCCACTTCCTGTTTGTTAACATCTCCTTCCTGGTCCGTCACCTTGACAACATCCACTTCCTGTTTGTTAACATCTCCTTCCTGGTCAGTCACCTTGACAACATCCACTTCCTGTTTGTTAACATCTCCTTCCTGGCTAGTCACCTTGACAACATCTCCCTCCTGGTCCGTCACCTTGACAACATCCACTTCCTGTTTGTTAACATCTCCTTCCTGGTCCGTCAACTTGACAACATCCACTTCCTGTTTGTTAACATCTCCTTCCTGGTCAGTCACCTTGACAACATCTACCTCGTGTTTGTTAACATCTCCCTCCTGGTCCGTCAACTTGACAACATCCACTTCCTGTTTGTTAACATCTCCTTCCTGGTCAGTCACCTTGACAACATCTACCTCGTGTTTGTTAACATCTCCCTCCTGGTCCGTCACCTTGACAACATCCACTTCCTGTTTGTTAATATCTCCCTCCTGGTCCGTCACCTTGACAATATCCACTTCCTGTTTGTTAACATCTCCTTCCTGGTCAGTTACCTTGACAACATCCACTTCCTGTTTGTTAACATCTCCCTCCTGGTCCGTCACCTTGACAACAACCACTTCCTGTTTGTTAACATCTCCCTCCTGGTCCGTCACCTTGACAACATACACTTCCTGTTTGTTAATATCGTGAAAGTGAGCTACGGGAAGACAATAGGACAATGGAAGTAAAAAGATGTGATACTTGATTTCTGGTTGATCTAGTCTTGAGTCTCGTCTACTGACAGTGATTGCAATAGTCCACGGTGCTCGAGTAGCATCAAAGTCTTGAGGTACGAGCGTCTGATCCCATCTAGATCCACACCGAGGTCTTTCCATTCTTGACGATGGTGGCCGTCTTCTCCGTGGCCGACTTGGGTCTCGCCCCTTGTTTCTCCTGAACCGAGTTGACTCGGTTTTGCTCGGCCATCGTGCCTCCGGACACGGGGCTGCTGGTCCTGGACGTCTGCTGGTGGTTCTTGGTTTGATAGGTTTGGAAGGCCATGTCCAGCTGCTCCTGGGCCACTCTCAGGTGTCGGTGCAGACTGGCCAGATCTGACGGGATCTTCTCATCTGGACTGGTGCACTGTTGCTCCTGGGCGTCGTTGGCCATGTTCTGCTCGTGTGTGATGAGGCTGTTGGGGATCCTGCCGGGTTTATCGGTCTTGATCACCAGGTTGTATCCGGGGGGAGAAGCCGGTATGTGACGCGAGAACGGATACCTGTAGGACGCTCGCTGTCCGCGGGTCCTTTTCTGGCGCAGAATATCCCGAAAAGAGCCGATTCCCAGGTGAAGCATCTCGCACAGGTTCAGCACGAGGCATAGACAGCTGACCACGTACATGATGAGGAGGAAGATGGTTTTCTCAGTGGGCCTGGAGACGAAGCAGTCCACTCGATGAGGACACGGGACTCTGTTGCACACGAACGAAGGACTCACTCGAAAACCGTAGAGAAGATACTGTCCTGCGAGGAAAACTATTTCGAAGATCGCCCGAGACATGAGCTGAAGAACGTAGATCCTCATGAGTCCTTCTTCCATAATCTTTCTTCGACCATCGTGCTTTCCAGTGTGTCTAATGCCGCTCGACTGCTCGGGTTTAACTTCCTGCACCACCAGTGCATCCTCGTAAATCATCGGCTCCGCATCGTCGTCTTCTTCTACCCGTAGAACATCTTCCAGGTGGTGACTCTCCCGCCACCTGGTGTGAGGCGGCAGCTTCTTCTGAATCCTGCCCTGGTTCCTGCGCTGCTCCTCGGACGCCCGGGCGATCTTGTGGATGGCGTATCCCATGTACATGATGGAGGGCGTGGAGATCATGATGATCTGGAAGACCCAGAAGCGGACGTGGGACAGAGGAGCGAAGGCATCGTAGCACACGTTGTCGCAGCCCGGCTGCTTGGTGTTGCAGGTGAACTTGGTCTGCTCGTCCGAGTAGATGGACTCGCCGCCGACCGCCGTCAGCACGATGCGGAAGATGATGAGGACCGTCAGCCACACTTTCCCCACAAACGTGGAGTGGTTGTGGATTTCTTCCAGGAGGCGAGTGAGGAAGCTCCAGCTCATGTTGCTTCTGCGAGCTTTTCAGCTACAATCTGAGGAGACAAAGAAAAACATGGTTTAACCTGTGAAGGTGCTGAACCAGCAGCACTTTGTCCCTCTAGTGTTGTCCAGTGTAACTGTAGCTGTCTTGAAAACTGAAGCCTCTCCAGCCCTGCTACAACCCACTTTTTAAGAAACAAGAGGCTCTCTTGTTTTCTTCCTGTGAGCTTCAACAATTCCTCTCAGTGTTTCAGCCTTAATGGAAATAAATGAAACCACCATCTCTAACCCACCTGGTGCCTGGTCAGGTCACGCAGGCAAAGTTAGTATCAAAAGTATCATCAAAATGATAGAAAGACAGATCGTTTACATTTGAAACAATCCCAGAACTTCACGTTTCCAGATCACTTCGTTATGATCCGACACTTTAAATACCAATGAGTTGAATTAAAACCTTTGTCTTTCTAGAACTTTCAGTCGAGATAAATGAACATTTGATTCAATGCATTGTGAAAGTAAACAACAAAGTTCGTCCAACAGATCTGTGTCGACTAGTAATGTCTGGCAGGATGAGACAAGTTGCAGGAGTTTGATTCCCGTTCTTTTGTGATGTTATTTTGCGCTTGAGTCCTTGGCAGAGGTATGTTCTGTCCCAGTGCTTGTAAGTTATATAATGTTAATCTGATATTGTTATTGATTGATCCAAAGTTATAATAATAATTTCAATTTAGTTTAATCATTAAAATAATAAACATCATGATAATGATTAATTAATTTATGTTGTAACGATACATGGATATATAGTGATAGTGTAGTAACAAGTATATATGTGTAGTATTGTCCAGTACTTGACTCTGGTGTTGTGATAGTGTAGTAACAAGTATATATGTGTAGTATTGTCCAGTACTTGACTCTGGTGTTGTGATAGTGTAGTAACAAGTATATATGTGTAGTATTGTCCAGTACTTGACTCTGGTGTTGTGATAGTGTAGTAACAAGTATATATGTGTAGTATTGTCCAGTACTTGACTCTGGTGTTGTGATAGTGTAGTAACAAGTATATATGTGTAGTATTGTCCAGTACTTGACTCTGGTGTTGTGATAGTGTAGTAACAAGTATATATGTGTAGTATTGTCCAGTACTTGACTCTGGTGTTGTGATAGTGTAGTAACAAGTATTTATGTGTAGTATTGTCCAGTACTTGACTCTGGTGTTGTGATAGTGTAGTAACAAGTATATATGTGTAGTATTGTCCAATACTTGACTCTGGTGTTGTGATAGTGTAGTAACAAGTATATATGTGTAGTATTGTCCAGTACTTGACTCTGGTGTTGTGATAGTGTAGTAACAAGTATATATTTGTAGTATTGTGCAGTACTTGACTCTGGTGTTATGATAGTGTAGTAACAAGTATACTGTATATGTATAGTATTGTCCAGTACTTGACTCTGGTGTTGTGATAGTGTAGTAACAAGTATATATGCGTAGTATTGTCCAGTACTTGACTCTGGTGTTGTGATAGTGTAGTAACAAGTATATATGTTTAGTATTGTCCAGTACTAGACTCTGGTGTTGTGATAGTGTAGTAACAAGTATATATGCGTAGTATTGTCCAGTACTTGACTCTGGTGTTGTGATAGTGTAGTAACAAGTATATATGTTTAGTATTGTCCAGTACTAGACTCTGGTGTTGTGATAGTGTAGTAACAAGTATATATGCGTAGTATTGTCCAGTACTTGACTCTGGTGTTGTGATAGTGTAGTAACAAGTATATATGTTTAGGATTGTCCAGTACTAGACTCTGGTGTTGTGATAGTGTAGTAACAAGTATATATGTGTAGTATTGTCCAGTACTGGACCCTGGTGTTGTGATAGTGTAGTAACAAGTATATATGCGTAGTATTGTCCAGTACTTGACTCTGGTGTTGTGATAGTGTAGTAACAAGTATATATGCGTAGTATTGTCCAGTACTTGACTCTGGTGTTGTGATAGTGTAGTAACAAGTATATATGTGTAGTATTGTCCAGTACTTGACTCTGGTGTTGTGATAGTGTAGTAACAAGTATATATGTGTAGTATTGTCCAGTACTTGACTCTGGTGTTGTGATAGTGTAGTAACAAGTATATATGTGTAGTATTGTCCAGTACTTGACTCTGGTGTTGTGATAGTGTAGTAACAAGTATATATGTGTAGTATTGTCCAGTACTTGACTCTGGTGTTGTGATAGTGTAGTAACAAGTATATATGTGTAGTATTGTCCAGTACTTGACTCTGGTGTTGTGATAGTGTAGTAACAAGTATTTATGTGTAGTATTGTCCAGTACTTGACTCTGGTGTTGTGATAGTGTAGTAACAAGTATATATGTGTAGTATTGTCCAATACTTGACTCTGGTGTTGTGATAGTGTAGTAACAAGTATATATGTGTAGTATTGTCCAGTACTTGACTCTGGTGTTGTGATAGTGTAGTAACAAGTATATATTTGTAGTATTGTGCAGTACTTGACTCTGGTGTTATGATAGTGTAGTAACAAGTATACTGTATATGTATAGTATTGTCCAGTACTTGACTCTGGTGTTGTGATAGTGTAGTAACAAGTATATATGCGTAGTATTGTCCAGTACTTGACTCTGGTGTTGTGATAGTGTAGTAACAAGTATATATGTTTAGTATTGTCCAGTACTAGACTCTGGTGTTGTGATAGTGTAGTAACAAGTATATATGCGTAGTATTGTCCAGTACTTGACTCTGGTGTTGTGATAGTGTAGTAACAAGTATATATGTTTAGTATTGTCCAGTACTAGACTCTGGTGTTGTGATAGTGTAGTAACAAGTATATATGCGTAGTATTGTCCAGTACTTGACTCTGGTGTTGTGATAGTGTAGTAACAAGTATATATGTTTAGGATTGTCCAGTACTAGACTCTGGTGTTGTGATAGTGTAGTAACAAGTATATATGTGTAGTATTGTCCAGTACTGGACTCTGGTGTTGTGATAGTGTAGTAACAAGTATATATGCGTAGTATTGTCCAGTACTTGACTCTGGTGTTGTGATAGTGTAGTAACAAGTATATATGCGTAGTATTGTCCAGTACTTGACTCTGGTGTTGTGATAGTGTAGTAACAAGTATATATGTGTAGTATTGTCCAGTACTTGACTCTGGTGTTGTGATAGTGTAGTAACAAGTATATATGTGTAGTATTGTCCAGTACTTGACTCTGGTGTTGTGATAGTGTAGTAACAAGTATATATGTGTAGTATTGTCCAGTACTTGACTCTGGTGTTGTGATAGTGTAGTAACAAGTATATATGTGTAGTATTGTCCAGTACTTGACTCTGGTGTTGTGATAGTGTAGTAACAAGTATTTATGTGTAGTATTGTCCAGTACTTGACTCTGGTGTTGTGATAGTGTAGTAACAAGTATATATGTGTAGTATTGTCCAATACTTGACTCTGGTGTTGTGATAGTGTAGTAACAAGTATATATGTGTAGTATTGTCCAGTACTTGACTCTGGTGTTGTGATAGTGTAGTAACAAGTATATATTTGTAGTATTGTGCAGTACTTGACTCTGGTGTTATGATAGTGTAGTAACAAGTATACTGTATATGTATAGTATTGTCCAGTACTTGACTCTGGTGTTGTGATAGTGTAGTAACAAGTATATATGCGTAGTATTGTCCAGTACTTGACTCTGGTGTTGTGATAGTGTAGTAACAAGTATATATGTTTAGTATTGTCCAGTACTAGACTCTGGTGTTGTGATAGTGTACTAACAAGTATATATGCGTAGTATTGTCCAGTACTTGACTCTGGTGTTGTGATAGTGTAGTAACAAGTATATATGTGTAGTATTGTCCAGTACTTGACTCTGGTGTTGTGATAGTGTAGTAACAAGTATATATGTGTAGTATTGTCCAGTACTTGACTCTGGTGTTGTGATAGTGTAGTAACATGTATATATGTGTAGTATTGTCCAGTACTTGACTCTGGTGTTGTGATAGTGTAGTAACAAGTATATATGTGTAGTATTGTCCAGTACTTGACTCTGGTGTTGTGATAGTGTAGTAACAAGTATATATGTGTAGTATTGTCCAGTACTTGACTCTGGTGTTGTGATAGTGTAGTAACAAGTATATATGTGTAGTATTGTCCAGTACTTGACTCTGGTGTTGTGATAGTGTAGTAACAAGTATATATGTTTAGTATTGTCCAGTACTAGACTCTGGTGTTGTGATAGTGTAGTAACAAGTATATATGCGTAGTATTGTCCAGTACTTGACTCTGGTGTTGTGATAGTGTAGTAACAAGTATATATGTTTAGTATTGTCCAGTACTAGACTCTGGTGTTGTGATAGTGTAGTAACAAGTATATATGCGTAGTATTGTCCAGTACTTGACTCTGGTGTTGTGATAGTGTAGTAACAAGTATATATGTTTAGGATTGTCCAGTACTAGACTCTGGTGTTGTGATAGTGTAGTAACAAGTATATATGTGTAGTATTGTCCAGTACTGGACTCTGGTGTTGTGATAGTGTAGTAACAAGTATATATGCGTAGTATTGTCCAGTACTTGACTCTGGTGTTGTGATAGTGTAGTAACAAGTATATATGCGTAGTATTGTCCAGTACTTGACTCTGGTGTTGTGATAGTGTAGTAACAAGTATATATGTGTAGTATTGTCCAGTACTTGACTCTGGTGTTGTGATAGTGTAGTAACAAGTATATATGTGTAGTATTGTCCAGTACTTGACTCTGGTGTTGTGATAGTGTAGTAACAAGTATATATGTGTAGTATTGTCCAGTACTTGACTCTGGTGTTGTGATAGTGTAGTAACAAGTATATATGTGTAGTATTGTCCAGTACTTGACTCTGGTGTTGTGATAGTGTAGTAACAAGTATTTATGTGTAGTATTGTCCAGTACTTGACTCTGGTGTTGTGATAGTGTAGTAACAAGTATATATGTGTAGTATTGTCCAATACTTGACTCTGGTGTTGTGATAGTGTAGTAACAAGTATATATGTGTAGTATTGTCCAGTACTTGACTCTGGTGTTGTGATAGTGTAGTAACAAGTATATATTTGTAGTATTGTGCAGTACTTGACTCTGGTGTTATGATAGTGTAGTAACAAGTATACTGTATATGTATAGTATTGTCCAGTACTTGACTCTGGTGTTGTGATAGTGTAGTAACAAGTATATATGCGTAGTATTGTCCAGTACTTGACTCTGGTGTTGTGATAGTGTAGTAACAAGTATATATGTTTAGTATTGTCCAGTACTAGACTCTGGTGTTGTGATAGTGTAGTAACAAGTATATATGCGTAGTATTGTCCAGTACTTGACTCTGGTGTTGTGATAGTGTAGTAACAAGTATATATGTGTAGTATTGTCCAGTACTTGACTCTGGTGTTGTGATAGTGTAGTAACAAGTATATATGTGTAGTATTGTCCAGTACTTGACTCTGGTGTTGTGATAGTGTAGTAACATGTATATATGTGTAGTATTGTCCAGTACTTGACTCTGGTGTTGTGATAGTGTAGTAACAAGTATATATGTGTAGTATTGTCCAGTACTTGACTCTAGTGTTGTGATAGTGTAGTAACAAGTATATATGTGTAGTATTGTCCAGTACTTGACTCTGGTGTTGTGATAGTGTAGTAACAAGTATATATGTGTAGTATTGTCCAGTACTTGACTCTGGTGTTGTGATAGTGTAGTAACATGTATATATGTGTAGTATTGTCCAGTACTTGACTCTGGTGTTGTGATAGTGTAGTAACAAGTATATATGTGTAGTATTGTCCAGTACTTGACTCTGGTGTTGTGATAGTGTAGTAACATGTATATATGTGTAGTATTGTCCAGTACTTGACTCTGGTGTTGTGATAGTGTAGTAACAAGTATATATGTGTAGTATTGTCCAGTACTTGACTCTGGTGTTGTGATAGTGTAGTAACATGTATATATGTGTAGTATTGTCCAGTATTTGACTCTGGTGTTGTGATAGTGTAGTAACATGTATATATGTGTAGTATTGTCCAGTATTTGACTCTGGTGTTGTGATAGTGTAGTAACATGTATATATGTGTAGTATTGTCCAGTATTTGACTCTGTTGTTGTGATAGTGTAGTAACAAGTATATATGTGTAGTATTGTCCAGTACTTGACTCTGGTGTTGTGATAGTGTAGTAACAAGTATATATATGTGTATAATTGTCAAAATGGCTGAATAAGAGTTTATTTCAATTAAAATAAAATCTCATAATCTTTGATTCCAGATTCTTCCTTCAGAGGAAAAAAAAAACTGTTCCCAGGTGACCTTGACCTTCAACCTCTCCTGTCTCGGGTCATTCACATATGATCTTATTTTCAGTGGAATAACAGAAGGAGGTAAACGTGATCGTCTCCAGTGAGGGTCGCGCCGAGGTGACCTCACACGACCTTCTCTCGCTCCACTGAAGGACTTCTTCTGTGGAGCTCGTGAAGTCATCGGAGAGAACAGAAGCGTGTTGTTGCCGCGCGTGACGCCGCGGAGGGACGGAGCCTCGCCACGAAGCCTCGCCACGAAGCCTCGCCACGGAGCCTCGCAGACAGATGGCGTCCGCGCTGGACGCCGCGGCACGACACGAGTCGTCGCCTCTACAGCCGTCGCACGTCGCGGCGACAAACTGAGGATTGTCTACGAGTCACGGACCACGTCGATCCCGAACCCGTCACTCAAACTGTATTCTGTTCAACTGAGGAGGTCAGAGGTCAATGAGGTCACATGACGCGTCCAACGAAACCTCGTCCGAACTGAAAGATGAATTTCATTTGATGATGGAAACACGTTTATACGACAGTTTTATTCTGAGACATATTGATCAATAATAAGTTATTACGAGTTGAAATACTTTCTTCTCTCTGATCTTGTTTTTAATGTACATTTGAAGTGACTTTAGATTTATCTTTTATTTGTTGTATTTTAATTGATCCAAAAACCTCTTTATCAATATCATCTATTTACATTTCTTTACTTTTATGGTCGTACTATGACTTCATTTCCTTTTCCTCCGTAAATAGATGCACAAAGTAAATGAATACACAAGTATTCAACAAATACACATGTACAAGTACAAACTCTGAACTACTATCGTGAGAATATTAGATCATCGGAGTAATCAGTTCATGTTAGATATAATGAAAGATTAACAGTTAAATAATAATAAAAAAGCTTAAACAGAAAACAATAATAAAATAACCGATTAATATTCACACAATAGTTATAAATACAAAGTAATAAATGACAAAACAAGTTAAAAACGTGTTTTCAAAATATGCAAAGATTAAAGAAGCTTTAAATGTACACGAAATTAAAACAAGATACTTCATAAATAAGTATCAAAATGTTAGCTACGAGTAATAATAATCAGAGGTTTGAATGAGATTTGACAAAATATAAGGTAAAATGAAACAAATACTACAATAGTTTTATGTCAAAGTTCCTCCTCAAACACGAAAAGAGGTGAAAACCCACCTGGAGAAGCTGCAAAGACATGTCCCGTCCTCCAGGTCCCTGTTCTACTCGACCCCGATCCCGTTAGATCCACTTCCATCCCAGAACTCCCAGGTTTCTCCTCAGAAATCCAAGCTCAAGACCATGATCCGAGCTCAGCAGCCGCTCGTCTTCCTCCGACAGGAAGCGAGGAGGAGAAGCTTCCTCCGGCGATGACCTCCTGGACCCAGAGTTCACGTGTGAAGATCCCAGCGAGCCGTGGAGCTGCTGAGCTCAGCTCTGACTGGATCATGTGAAGCTGGAGGACGTCGAGGGTCTCGCTCTCTCTCCTGCCACACTTTCTCTCCGTCACTCACAAGCATGAATCAAACCCTCGTTCAGGACCTGATGTGTCGCTCATCAGCACCTCCTTACATAAGATGGAGGCAAAAACACTTTTCGGAGGAGAGATCAGCATCTGAGGTGTCACGTCGACATTGAACATCTGCCCTGAGAGCAGATCCTGACGCTGTCCAGCAGCTTCACTAGTCACATCAGCTGTCATAATATTTGGATCTTCTCTCCAGGAAGAGATCAGAGCCGTGAACAGGTCACAGTGAAAAAATCATTTTCATCTTGAACTTTCAGGCCAGAAACTCATGAACTTGGTGTTGCCATGACGACCATTGACTGATTGATTTTAGTTGAAAATTGTTTGATTATAGTTGAATTTTTTTTGATTATAGTTGAAAATTGTTTGATTATAGTAGAAAATTGTTTGATTATAGTTGAATTTTTTTTGATTATAGTTGAAAATTGTTTGATTATAGTTGAAAATTGTTTGATTATAGTTGAAAATTGTTTGATTCTAGTTGAAAATTGTTTGATTATAGTTGAATTTTTTTTGATTATAGTTGAAAATTGTTTGATTATAGTTGAAAATTGTTGGATTATAGTTGAAAATTGTTTGATTATAGTTGAAAATTGTTTGATTATAGTTGAAAATTGTTTGATTATAGTTGACTGTAACAGTAAACTGTAAATGTAAAGATTATATTGACATGGAATGTAATTCATTTAGTTTATTATGGAGGAGACGAGGTCTATCAACGGACCTCAAGTTTCTTCTCAATCGCGACTTACGGATGTGAATCCTGTGAGTCATGTCTAAGAATGACAAGAGATGTATTTGAGATCTGCTTCTAAGAGTGTCATCTAAGGAAGGACACGAGGACCAACATAAGATTGGAACAGACCTCACCACAAGTAAGTCCAAGCTGGAGAGGTTGAGCTACTTAAAGTGAGGAGGAGCAGTTGAAAGACTAACACTGCAGGAGCTGCAGAAGGATGGTGAGGACGTCCATCACCATCATGGACTGATGATGTGATGACGACTGCTTCACATGGAACGTGTGGTTCTACTGCTGTGCGAACGTGTGGTTCTACTGCTGTGCGAACGTGCGGTTCTACTGCTGTATGAACGTGCGGTTCTACTGCTGTATGAACGTGTTGTTCTACTGCTGTCTAAACGTGTGGTTCTGCTGCTGTGCAAACGTGTGGTTCTACTGCTGTATGAACGTGTGGTTCTACTGCTGTATGAACGTGTGGTTCTACTGCTGTATGAATGTGTGGTTCTACTGCTGTATGAACGTGTGGTTCTACTGCTGTGCGAACGTGTGGTTCTACTGCTGTGCGAACGTGTGGTTCTACTGCTGTATGAACGTGCGGTTCTACTGCTGTATGAACGTGTGGTTCTACTGCTGTCTGAACGTGTGGTTCTACTGCTGAGCGAACGTGTGGTTCTACTGCTGTATGAACGTGTGGTTCTACTGCTGTGCGAACGCGCGGTTCTACTGCTGTGCGAACGTGCGGTTCTACTGCTGTATGAACGTGCGGTTCTACTGCTGTACGAACGTGTGGTTCTACTGCTGTGCGAACGCGCGGTTCTACTGCTGTGCGAACGTGCGGTTCTACTGCTGTATGAACGTGCGGTTCTACTGCTGTATGAACGTGCGGTTCTACTGCTGTCTGAACGTGTGGTTCTACTGCTGTATGAACGTGCAGTTCTACTGCTGTATGAACGTGTGGTTCTACTGCTGTGCGAACGTGCGGTTCTACTGCTGTATGAACGTGTGGTTCTACTGCTGTGCGAACGCGCGGTTCTACTGCTGTGCGAACGTGCGGTTCTACTGCTGTATGAACGTGCAGTTCTACTGCTGTCTGAACGTGCGGTTCTACTGCTGTCTGAAAGTGAGGTTCTACTGCTGTATGAACGCGTGGTTCTACTGCTGTGCGAACGTGCAGTTCTACTGCTGTGCGAACGTGCGGTTCTACTGCTGTCTGAACGTGCGGTTCTACTGCTGTCTGAAAGTGAGGTTCTACTGCTGTATGAACGCGTGGTTCTACTGCTGTACGAACGTGCGGTTCTACTGCTGTCTGAACGTGCGGTTCTACTGCTGTCTGAAAGTGAGGTTCTACTGCTGTATGAACGCGTGGTCTTACTGCTGTACGAACGTGCGGTTCTACTGCTGTCTGAACGTGCGGTTCTACTGCTGTCTGAAAGTGAGGTTCTACTGCTGTATGAACGTGTGGTTCTACTGCTGTGCGAACGTGTGGTTCTACTACTGTTTAAAGATGTGGTTCTACTGCTGTGTGAACGTGTGGTTCTACTGCTGTATAAACGTGTGGTTCTACAGCTGTGCGAACGTGCGGTTCTAATGCTGTATTAATGTGCGGTTCTACTGCTGTATGAACGTGCGGTTCTACTGCTGTGCGAACGTGCGGTTCTACTGCTGTATGAACGTGCGGTTCTACTGCTGTGCAAACGTGCAGTTCTACTGCTGTGCGAGCCTGCGGTTCTATTGCTATGCGAACGTGCGGTTCTACTGCTGTATGAACGCGTGCTTCTACTGCTGTACGAAAGTGCGGTTCTACTGCTGTATAAACGTGTGGTTCAACTGCTGTACGAACGTGCGGTTCTATTGCTATGCGAACGTGCGGTTTTACTGCTGTATGAACGTGCGGTTCTAATGCTGTGCGAATGTGCGGTTCTACTGCTGTATAAACCTGTGGTTCTACTGCTGTATGAACCTGTGGTTCTACTGCTGTATGAACGTGTGGTTCTACTGCTGTATGAACGTGCGGTTCTACTGCTGTATGAACGTGTGGTTCTACTGCTGTATGAACGTGCGGTTCTACTGCTGTATGAACGTGCGGTTCTACTGCTGTATGAACGTGTGGTTCTACTGCTGTATGAATGTGCGGTTCTACTGCTGTATGAATGTGCGGTTCTACTGCTGTATGAACGGGTGGTTCTACTGCTGTATGAACATGTGGTTCTACTGCTCTATGAACGTGCGGTTCTACTGCTGTATGAACGTGCGGTTCTACTGCTGTATGAATGTGCGTTTCTACTGCTGTATGAACGTGTGGTTCTACTGCTGTATGAACGTGTGGTTCTACTGCTGTATGAACGTGTGGTTCTACTGCTGTATGAATGTGCGGTTCTACTGCTGTATGAACGTGTGGTTCTACTGCTGTATGAATGTGCGGTTCTACTGCTGTATGAATGTGTGGTTCTACTGCTGTATGAACGTGTGGTTCTACTGCTGTATGAACGTGCGGTTCTACTGCTGTATGAACGTGCGGTTCTACTGCTGTATGAATGTGCGGTTCTACTGCTGTATGAATGTGCGGTTCTACTGCTGTATGAATGTGCGGTTCTACTGCTGTATGAACGTGTGGTTCTACTGCTGTCTGAAAGTGAGGTTCTACTGCTGTATGAACGCGTGGTCTTACTGCTGTACGAACGTGCGGTTCTACTGCTGTCTGAACGTGCGGTTCTACTGCTGTCTGAAAGTGAGGTTCTACTGCTGTATGAACGTGTGGTTCTACTGCTGTGCGAACGTGTGGTTCTACTACTGTTTAAAGATGTGGTTCTACTGCTGTGTGAACGTGTGGTTCTACTGCTGTATAAACGTGTGGTTCTACAGCTGTGCGAACGTGCGGTTCTAATGCTTTATTAATGTGCGGTTCTACTGCTGTATGAACGTGCGGTTCTACTGCTGTGCGAACGTGCGGTTCTACTGCTGTATGAACGTGCGGTTCTACTGCTGTATGAACGTGCGGTTCTACTGCTGTATGAACGTGTGGTTCTACTGCTGTATGAATGTGCGGTTCTACTGCTGTATGAACGTGCGGTTCTACTGCTGTATGAACGTGCGGTTCTACTGCTGTATGAACGTGCGGTTCTACTGCTGTATGAACGTGCGGTTCTACTGCTGTATGAACGTGTGGTTCTACTGCTGTATGAACGTGCGGTTCTACTGCTGTATGAACGTGTGGTTCTACTGCTGTATGAACGTGCGGTTCTACTGCTGTATGAACATGTGGTTCTACTGCTGTATGAACGTGCGGTTCTACTGCTGTATGAACGTGCGATTCTACTGCTGTATGAACGTGCGGTTCTACTGCTGTATGAACGTGTGGTTCTACTGCTGTACGAACGTGCGGTTCTACTGCTGTATGAACGTGCGGTTCTACTGCTGTATGAACGTGCGGTTCTACTGCTGTATGAATGTGCGGTTCTACTGCTGTATGAACGTGCGGTTCTACTGCTGTATGAACGTGCGGTTCTACTGCTGTATGAACGTGTGGTTCTACTGCTGTATGAATGTGCGGTTCTACTGCTGTATGAACGTGTGGTTCTACTGCTGTATGAATGTGCGGTTCTACTGCTGTATGAACGTGCGGTTCTACTGCTGTATGAACTTGCGGTTCTACTGCTGTATGAACGTGCGGTTCTACTGCTGTATGAACGTGTGGTTCTACTGCTGTATGAATGTGCGGTTCTACTGCTGTATGAACGTGTGGTTCTACTGCTGTATGAATGTGCGGTTCTACTGCTGTATGAACGTGCGGTTCTACTGCTGTATGAACGTGCGGTTCTACTGCTGTATGAATGTGCGGTTCTACTGCTGTATGAATGTGCGGTTCTACTGCTGTATGAACGTGCGGTTCTACTGCTGTATGAATGTGCGGTTCTACTGCTGTATGAATGTGCGGTTCTACTGCTCACAGAAGCTTGAGGTGAATCTTGTGAGAACCACAGCAGCGCAATTGTTTCAGTACAAATACTAATAAATAGTATTTTTGCAAACCTTCTTGAACCTACATGGACGTGTGTGTCGTTCCGTCTGGAAAACATGACATGAACCTGAGGACACTTCCTGCCCCCCCGCCCCCCGCGACTGAGGAATCGTGGCGTAACAAGCACCCGGAGCAGCTCGACTCCGAGGGGAGGCTGCAGGAGAGGCTGCACCATTTGGGATTCAGACATGTGCAGTCCTGCGGGGACGCATGAGCACGTGAGCTTCACTTGTAATTACATTTCTCTGCCCAAATATTTCCACACAGATGGTCTGAGGAGGAGTCAGCTGATGTTCTTCGACGTTCTCGTGATCACAACTTCTTCTTCACGCTGTGACCTCCCTGACCCCGGACTGTCTCGGCACTTCCTGTTCATCAATGAATTGTTGTTCATGAGCACAGCAGGGATTCAAACCAACAACCTTTTTTAATTCATCTACTGTGAAACTTTAATTTTTACTTCTTTCTACTCCTTTATTACAGTGTTTTCTTATGTTTTATGTTGTGTTTTCATTTCTTTATTTGGTTTGTAAAATTATATTTCATACATTTATTGAACAAATCATTTGAATCTTTTAAATATTTTCATTTGTTTGAACTCAATTTTTGTTAAACAATCATTTTTAAATAAAAATACTTTCCTCAAAGTGAACGAGTTGGTGATGAATATATAAATGTTTTAAACCTGTTTTTTGGAGGATTTTAGCCCCAAAATTGTTTGTTCAGTCAGAATTAAAATCAAATCAAATATTTGATTTTTCTCACTTTGACTCCGAACTTTCTCTTAACCTTGTTTTCTCAAAATAAAATCAAAATATCTCTTTAAATACTCGACAAACATCTGTTGAAGGTCAAACTGACCTTCATTATTTACTCATTTTATCTTAATTGTGTAGAAACAAACTCATCTGGAGAAAGATCCTGTCGTCAAGTGATGAGGTTGACAATTATTGAAGTAGAAATCAAATCCTAAAATGAAAATATTATTTAAAGGTTAAACGCAGAAATGTGTCAAATATGAAGATAATATTAAGTAAATAAAAATAAGTTATTAAATATCAGTTAAAATAAGGAAAAACAAACGTAATTCTGGTAAATAAAGAGAAACAAATAATAAATGGTGGTGATGTTAGTTTGAAACATCCACGAGCAGCGACTCTCGTCCGGCGTTGAACAAAGAGTTTGTGTTGAAAAGATAAATTGTGTGTTTGTCTGTCACGCTGGATTAAAAACACACAAATGAGTTTGATACGAGCTTCAGGCAGAACTAGTCGAGCCAGAGCCCGACGTGTCCGAGGACGAGTCAGGCTTCTGGGGAAACTCAACACGATGATAAATATTGATCGAAGAGCCGACAGCGAGAACGGCGTCCTGGACCCGAGTCCGACTTTGCTGCGCGTCAAGGTCGACCGTGTTGTGACAGACGAGTGTCGATCACATCTGGGGCTCTCCGATCGCGACCTCTGAGGCGGGGTCGCGCCAGGACTCCTGCCCTCCGGTCTTTTATTTTGAAAATCCTCCGGTCACGACGATGCTTCAGCGACTCGTTCGCTAAACGAAAGTGACCTTCAAGTCCGACTATCTTGGTCCTCAGTCGTGACCCCGAGGTCACGGAAGGAGGTTTAAATCGGGGTCGACGGGTTGCTAATGACTAGCAATGCTAGCAAGTATTAGCATTAGCTAACTTGAAATCTATACGGTCTTTAAACCAGAAATTATGCTTTTATTTATATTTATATTTGCACCAGAAACATTGAATCAGTTCTTTTTTGTCGAAACTTTTTGCAGAATTTGTCCAATTGTGTTTGTTTTATACGTGATTTTTTGTCACTGCATTCTGAAAAAAGTCAATTAAAAGATGTTGAAAAAAACAAAAGTATGGAATCATTGAAAGGACAGAGAAGGACAGAGAAGGACAGAAAAGGACAGAAAAGGACAGAAAAGAAACAGAAAAGGACAGAAAAAGAACAGAAAAGGGCAGAAAAAGAACAGAGAGGAACAGAGAAGGACAGAGAAGGACAGAACAAGACAGAAAAGAAACAGAGAAGGACAGAGAAGGACAGAAAAGGACAGAGAAGACAAATGAAAATGATATTTTTGATTGAAAGACTAGATTGCTGACTGAACCTCTCCTTCCTGCAGTGAGTTAGTGGAACTATCGATGGCTTTATACTAGACAAGTGTTAGATTGATCGTAAACATTTGATATTTTATAGAAAACTTTTTTGGATCACAAACAGAAGTGTAGACAAGAGTGGACTGTGTTCTCTGCCCCGCGAGGACAAAAACTATGAAAAAAAAGCTACAAAAGAGACAAATTCTTGTAGATCATTTGAACTTTATCTACATTTTCAAGATTGAACGATGTTTGTACATAAATGTACATCACAGGAGACTTTTATGACCTCATTACTTAATGGATATTATAAAGTAATGAGTGTAAAACATGATCATGACGAGAAGTTACTGCGTCTTGAAGAACATTCACTACATGACACCAGAGTTGATACTAGTTGATGTTTAATGACACCAGAGTTGATACTAGTTGATGTTTAATGACACCAGAGTCGATACTAGTTGATGTTTAATGACACCAGAGTTGATACTAGTTGATGTTTAATGACACCAGAGTTGATACTAGTTGATGTTTAATGACACCAGAGTTGATACTAGTTGATGTTTAATGACACCAGAGTTGATACTAGTTGATGCTTAATGACACCAGAGTTGATACTAGTTGATGCTTAATGACACCAGAGTTGATACTAGTTGATGTTTAATGACACCAGAGTTGATACTAGTTGATGTTTAATGACACCAGAGTTGATACTAGTTGATGTTTAATGACACCAGAGTTGATACTAATTGATGTTTAATGACACCAGAGTTGATACTAGTTGATGTTTAATGACACCAGAGTTGATACTAGTTGATGTTTAATGACACCAGAGTTGATACTAGTTGATGTTTAATGACACCAGAGTTGATACTAGTTGATGTTTAATGACACCAGAGTTGATACTAGTTGATGTTTAATGACACCAGAGTTGACACTAGTTGATGTTTAATGACACCAGAGTTGATACTAGTTGATGTTTAATGACACCAGAGTTGATACTAGTTGATGTTTAATGACACCAGAGTTGATACTAGTTGATGTTTAATGACACCAGAGTTGATACTAGTTGATGTTTAATGACACCAGAGTTGATACTAGTTGATGTTTAATGACACCAGAGTTGACACTAGTTGATGTTTAATGACACCAGAGTTGATACTAGTTGATGTTTAATGACACCAGAGTTGATACTAGTTGATGCTTAATGACACCAGAGTTGATACTAGTTGATGTTTAATGACACCAGAGTTGATACTAGTTGATGTTTAATGACACCAGAGTTGATACTAGTTGATGTTTAATGACACCAGAGTTGATACTAGTTGATGTTTAATGACACCAGAGTTGATACTAGTTGATGTTTAATGACACCAGAGTCGATACTAGTTGATGTTTAATGACACCAGAGTTGATACTAGTTGATGTTTAATGACACCAGAGTTGATACTAGTTGATGTTTAATGACACCAGAGTTGATACTAGTTGATGTTTAATGAGACCAGAGTCGATACTAGTTGATGTTTAATGACACCAGAGTCGATACTAGTTGATGTTTAATGACACCAGAGTTGATACTAGTTGATGTTTAATGACACCAGAGTTGATACTAGTTGATGTTTAATGACACCAGAGTTGATACTAGTTGATGTTTAATGACACCAGAGTTGATACTAGTTGATGTTTAATGACACCAGAGTTGATACTAGTTGATGATTAATGACACCAGAGTTGATACTAGTTGATGTTTAATGACACCAGAGTTGATACTAGTTGATGTTTAATGACACCAGAGTTGATACTAGTTGATGCTTAATGACACCAGAGTTGATACTAGTTGATGTTTAATGACACCAGAGTTGATACTAGTTGATGTTTAATGACACCAGAGTTGATACTAGTTGATGTTTAATGACACCAGAGTTGATACTAGTTGATGTTTAATGACACCAGAGTTGATACTAATTGATGCTTAATGACACCAGAGTTGATACTAGTTGATGTTTAATGACACCAGAGTTGATACTAGTTGATGTTTAATGACACCAGAGTTGATACTAGTTGATGTTTAATGACACCAGAGTTGATACTAGTTGATGTTTAATGACACCAGAGTTGATACTAGTTGATGTTTAATGAAACCAGAGTTGACACTAGTTGATGTTTAATGACACCAGAGTTGATACTAGTTGATGTTTAATGACACCAGAGTTGATACTAGTTGATGCTTAATGACACCAGAGTTGATACTAGTTGATGTTTAATGACACCAGAGTTGATACTAGTTGATGTTTAATGACACCAGAGTTGATACTAGTTGATGTTTAATGACACCAGAGTTGATACTAGTTGATGTTTAATGACACCAGAGTTGATACTAGTTGATGTTTAATGACACCAGAGTCGATACTAGTTGATGTTTAATGACACCAGAGTTGATACTAGTTGATGTTTAATGACACCAGAGTTGATACTAGTTGATGTTTAATGACACCAGAGTTGATACTAGTTGATGTTTAATGACACCAGAGTCGATACTAGTTGATGTTTAATGACACCAGAGTCGATACTAGTTGATGTTTAATGACACCAGAGTTGATACTAGTTGATGTTTAATGACACCAGAGTTGATACTAGTTGATGTTTAATGACACCAGAGTTGATACTAGTTGATGTTTAATGACACCAGAGTTGATACTAGTTGATGTTTAATGACACCAGAGTTGATACTAGTTGATGATTAATGACACCAGAGTTGATACTAGTTGATGTTTAATGACACCAGAGTTGATACTAGTTGATGTTTAATGACACCAGAGTTGATACTACTTGATGCTTAATGACACCAGAGTTGATACTAGTTGATGTTTAATGACACCAGAGTTGATACTAGTTGATGTTTAATGACACCAGAGTTGATACTAGTTGATGTTTAATGACACCAGAGTTGATACTAGTTGATGTTTAATGACACCAGAGTTGATACTAATTGATGCTTAATGACACCAGAGTTGATACTAGTTGATGTTTAATGACACCAGAGTTGATACTAGTTGATGTTTAATGACACCAGAGTTGATACTACTTGATGTTTAATGACACCAGAGTTGATACTAGTTGATGTTTAATGACACCAGAGTTGACACTAGTTGATGTTTAATGACACCAGAGTTGATACTAGTTGATGTTTAATGACACCAGAGTTGATACTAGTTGATGTTTAATGACACCAGAGTCGATACTAGTTGATGTTTAATGACACCAGAGTTGATACTAGTTGATGCTTAATGACACCAGAGTTGATACTAGTTGATGTTTAATGACACCAGAGTTGATACTAGTTGATGTTTAATGACACCAGAGTTGATACTAGTTGATGTTTAATGACACCAGAGTTGACACTAGTTGATGTTTAATGACACCAGAGTTGATACTAGTTGATGTTTAATGACACCAGAGTTGATACTAGTTGATGTTTAATGACACCAGAGTCGATACTAGTTGATGTTTAATGACACCAGAGTTGATACTAGTTGATGCTTAATGACACCAGAGTTGATACTAGTTGATGTTTAATGACACCAGAGTTGATACTAGTTGATGTTTAATGACACCAGAGTTGATACTAGTTGATGTTTAATGACACCAGAGTTGATACTAATTGATGTTTAATGACACCAGAGTTGATACTAGTTGATGTTTAATGACACCAGAGTTGATACTAGTTGATGTTTAATGACACCAGAGTTGATACTAGTTGATGTTTAATGACACCAGAGTTGATACTAGTTGATGCTTAATGACACCAGAGTTGATACTAGTTGATGCTTAATGACACCAGAGTTGATACTAGTTGATGTTTAATGACACCAGAGTTGATACTAGTTGATGTTTAATGACACCAGAGTTGATACTAGTTGATGTTTAATGACACCAGAGTTGATACTAGTTGATGTTTAATGACACCAGAGTTGATACTAGTTGATGTTTAATGACACCAGAGTTGATACTAGTTGATGTTTAATGACACCAGAGTTGATACTAGTTGATGTTTAATGACACCAGAGTTGATACTAGTTGATGTTGAATGACACCAGAGTTGATACTAGTTGATGTTTAATGACACCAGAGTTGATACTACTTGATGTTTAATGACACCAGAGTTGATACTAGTTGATGTTTAATGACACCAGAGTTGATACTAGTTGATGTTTAATGACACCAGAGTTGATACTAGTTGATGTTTAATGACACCAGAGTTGATACTAGTTGATGTTTAACGACACCAGAGTTGATACTAGTTGATGTTTAATGACACCAGAGTTGATACTAGTTGATGTTTAATGACACCAGAGTTGATACTAGTTGATGTTGAATGACACCAGAGTTGATACTAGTTGATGTTTAATGACACCAGAGTTGATACTACTTGATGTTTAATGACACCAGAGTTGATACTAGTTGATGTTTAATGACACCAGAGTCGATACTAGTTGATGTTTAATGACACCAGAGTTGATACTAGTTGATGTTTAATGACACCAGAGTTGATACTAATTGATGTTTAATGACACCAGAGTTGATACTAGTTGATGTTTAATGACACCAGAGTTGATACTAGTTGATGTTTAATGACACCAGAGTCGATACTAGTTGATGTTTAATGACACCAGAGTTGATACTAGTTGATGTTTAATGACACCAGAGTTGATACTAGTTGATGTTTAATGACACCAGAGTTGATACTAGTTGATGTTTAATGACACCAGAGTTGATACTAGTTGATGTTTAATGACACCAGAGTTGATACTAGTTGATGATTAATGACACCAGAGTTGATACTAGTTGATGTTTAATGACACCAGAGTTGATACTAGTTGATGTTTAATGACACCAGAGTTGATACTAGTTGATGTTTAATGACACCAGAGTTGATACTAGTTGATGTTTAATGACACCAGAGTTGATACTAGTTGATGTTTAATGACACCAGAGTCGATACTAGTTGATGTTTAATGACACCAGAGTTGATACTAGTTGATGTTTAATGACACCAGAGTCGATACTAGTTGATGTTTAATGACACCAGAGTTGATACTAGTTGATGTTTAATGACACCAGAGTTGATACTAGTTGATGTTTAATGACACCAGAGTTGACACTAGTCGATTGATAACTGAAATGCATTCAAGTGTCACGATCATCATGTGTTTCTAAGCAGCTCTCGGAGAAGAGTTGACAAACAGAGTCACCTCTAACAGGAAGCTGCGAGGGCCTCGACGTGATGCAACGTGGACGCGTCAAGATCCCGACAACTCTCCTTCACCAATGTCACCACAAGAGCCGAATCCCGGCGTATTCGCGGAGAGAAGGTTGACGCGAGCCGACTGGAGGCTCTGGCTTACGTAACGGAACGACCCTCCGCCATGTGAGCACCCTCCGAGAGAAGAGTGACACAAGGATGGCGAGCGAGCCGGCGCCCAGACGCCCGGCTGTCTCTCCCACCACTATCATTAAAGTGCTCCCACCAGGCCGGGGTCGGGGGGCGACCCGCAGGCCGGCTGAGAGTGGTGGCAGTCGAGTCTCATTTGTTCACTTTTCTCAGTTTCTCAGCCTCTCCTCCCCGGCGGCCGAGCGTGTCCAGCTCGTCTGAGCCGGACTCCACTGGAGCGACGAGATGAAGAGCCTCGCGGTGAGTGTCGACCACTTGTCTCCTCCTTCCTGGCAGAAGCAACTTGACGCTGCTGCTCATCACACCACACCAGCAACTTCATGGTGGTTTGAACGTCCGTGTCAGGCTCCAGCAAGTATTCAGAGCATGTTACAGGGTTTTAATCACATTATTGTTCATTAAGTTCATCAAGTTCTTGATGATGTTCTCTCGTTAAAAACGATGTTCATTCAGATCCTCTGGGATAATTAACTTTAAACTTTCTCCACGTTTGTCTGACTCCTTTTTCATATCTTATGCAGATTAAAATATATTTTCGTACTATCCTTTTACTAAAGAAATCATATTTTAATCATTTACTTGACACTCAGGGGAGCTTGATCTCTCCACCACAGCAGCTACTTCAGCTCAAGCAACTGTTTCAAACTGTCGATGTTCCACGAGCGGAAGGTTTCTGTCAACATTTGCTAGATCTTCTTCTTTGAATGTGTTCGGATCGAAACTATAATCAAACAATTTTCAACTAAAAACAAACAATTTTCAACTATAATCAAACAATTTTTAACTATAATCAAACAATTTTCAACTAAAAACAAACAATTTTCAACTATAATCAAACCATTTTCAACTATAATCAAACAATTTTCAACTAAAAACAAACAATTTTCAACTATAATCAAACAATTTTTAACTATAATCAAACCATTTTCAACTATAATCAAACAATTTTCAACTAAAAACAAACAATTTTCAACTATAATCAAACAATTTTCAACTGTAATCAAACAATTTTCAACGATTATCAAACAATTTTCAACTATAATCAAACAATTTTAACTAGAATCAGACAATTTTCAACTATAAACAAACTATTTTTAACAAGAATCAAACAATTTTCAACTAGAATCAAACAATTTTTAACTAGAATCAGACAATTTTCAACTATAATCAAACAATTTTCAACTATAATCAAACAATTTTCAACTATAATCAAACTATTTTCAACTATAATCCAACAATTTTCAACTATAATCCAACAATTTTCAACTATATTCAAACAATTTTCAACTACAATCAAACTATTTTCAACTGTAATCAAACAATTTTCAACTATAATCAAACAATTTTTAACTAGAATCAAACAATTTTCAACTAAAAACAAACAATTTTCAACTATAATCAAACAATTTTCAACTATAATCAAACAATTTTCAACTGTAATCAAACAATTTTCAACGATTATCAAACAATTTTCAACTATAATAAAACAATTTTAACTAGAATCAGACAATTTTCAACTATAATCAAACAATTTTCAACTATAATCCAACAATTTTCAACTATAATCAAACAATTTTCAACTACAATCAAACTATTTTCAACTATAATCCAACAATTTTCAACTATAATCAAACAATTTTCAACTATAATCAAACAATTTTCAACTATAATCCAACAATTTTCAACTATAATCCAACAATTTTCAACTATAATCAAACAATTTTCAACTACAATCAAACTATTTTCAACTGTAATCAAACAATTTTCAACAGCAAACGGGGTTGGCTTTGTTAACAACTGGAAAACCTTCTGGGGAAAACCTGGTCTGCTTAGGAGAGACTGATCCATCCCATAATGAGCATCTCTCTTGTCTAGCAGTGTTGACAGTTTTAGTGTAACGTGACTCAGAGCACAGATCAGAAGGCAGAACTGCAGTCTTCCACACTCTTCTTCTTCTCCCACAACAGCCACCCACCTCTAACCACATAGAGAGGGTCAATCTGACCCGCTTAATAAAACCAAGTAAAAATGTCAGTAGAAGAGCTATTAAAGATAATCTAATTCAAATAAATCTAAATCAAATAAATACTACCATTGTAGAGGAGAATTAAGTGTGGATTGTTGAATATCCATCCCTGTCCTCAAAAGCTGCACTAATTAATGAACTTATATCAGATAAAACCATTGACTTATTATTATTAACCGAAACTTGGCTGTCTATAGATGATTATCTTTAAATGAATCAACACCAGCCACACTAACTTTAACTCATGTCTTCAACCTTTACTAGACCACAATGTGATTTCAACTCTTTTGAAAGTATTATACTTAGCGTATCTAATACAACCTTGAGATCAGGTCACTTATCTTTGTTGGAGTCTATCGTCCCCCTGGACCTTATTCTGAATTTTTGTCTGAGTTCCCTGAGTTCTTGACCAGCTGGTGCTTAAATCAGATAAAGTGATTATTGTTGGTGACTTTAACATCCATGTTGATATAATAATAATAATAATAATATGGTCCATGATAGCTTAGCTAACAGGTTTAACTCTATCCTGGAGTCATTTGGTTTCTCTCAGTATGTACATGAACCGACTCACTGCTTTAAGCTCACATTAGATCTTGTCCTAGCATACGGACTTGAAATTAAAAATGTTATTGTCTCTCCTCAGAATTCAGTTCTTTCCGACCATCAATTAATAACCTTTGATTTGATCTTAAATGACCCGAGTCTACAGAGCAGGATCTCAAACGATGTCTGAAAGTGTCGTTACCAAGTTTATGGAAATAATTCCCTCAGTGTCAGTAAAACGCCTCAGTGAGTCAAGAAACTCTACCATAGTCACCCCGACATTGATAACTTTGTGGGCAGTTTTACAGACTCGTTGCACAATACGCTTGACTTAACTGAACCACTAACTAAAAAGACTGTTAACAGAAGTAGTCGTGCTCCCTGGTATACTCAGTAACACGTCAATTAAAACAGGATTCTAGACGACTAGAGAAGAAATGGTTCATCTAAACATAATGAATTCTACCAGGACTGGCAGGATAAGTTAAAAATATACAAGACATCTCTTCAGACAGCCAGAGCCAGATATTACTCATCACTTATAGAAGCAAATAAGAATAACCCCAAGTTCTTATTCAGTACTGAAGCCAGGCTGACACGGAGCCATCAGTCCATTGAGCAGTCCATCAGTCCATCGGTCCATCGGTCCATCGGTCCATCGGTCCATCAGTCCATCAGTCCATCAGTCCTACAGTCCATCGGTCCATCGGTCCATCAGTCCATCAGTCCATCAGTCCATCAGTCCATCAGTCCATCGGTCCATCGGTTCATCAGTCCATCAGTCCATCGGTTCATCAGTCCATCAGTCCATCAGTCCATCAGTCCATCAGTCCATCAGTCCATCCCTCCTCATCTCAGTAGCAGTGACTTTATGAACTTTTTTAATGAAAAAATTGTAACTATCAGAGGAAAGATTCAAGACCTCCTAGATTCATCTAATAAACCAGTGCAGCCTCACCGGACACAGACACTATGACTGATACATACTTTGACTCCTTTCTACCAGTGAGTCCTCGACTGCTGTCCCAGGTTGTTTCCTCCTCAAAGTCCACAACATGTCTTCTGGATCCTATTCCCACATGGCTACTTAAAGAACTGTTCCCCTTTCTTAGCACTTTCATACTTGACATTATTAACTTGTCAATAACATCCGGCTATGTGCCTCAGATTTTTAAAGTTGCAGTAATTAAACCTCTGCTTAAAAAACCCACTCTCGATCCAGAGGTCCTCACTAATTATAGGCCTATCTCTAATCTAGTATTCATTTCAAAACTTCTGGAGAAAGTGGTCACGAGTCAGCTCTGTGATTATCTCCAGGACAATGATCAATTTGAGGTGTTTCAGTCTGGTTTTAGGGAACACCACAGCACAGAGACCGCCCTGGTAAAAGTAAGTAACGACCTACTGATGGCCTCTGATCAGGGCCATGTTTCAGTTCTTGTTCTTCTAGATCTCAGTGCTGCATTTGACACTGTCGACACCAAATCCTTATACAGAGGCTAGAAAACCATTTAGGCATTCGTGGAACTGCTCTTAACTGGTTTAAATCTTACCTGTCGGATAGAACGCACTATGTACATGTCAACCACCTCTCATCGACACACACTAAGGTCAGCTATGGTGTCCCACAAGGTTCTGTTCTTGGTCCAATACTATTCACAATCTATATGCTCCCACTACGGGACTTGATTAGAAGACACTCTATACATTTTCACTGTTATACTGATGACACCCAACTTTACTTGTCCATGAAGCCAGATGAAATAATTCAGCTAACACAATTACAGTCCTGTATCACAGATATCAAGTCATGGATGACCAAAAACTTCCTCCTACTGAACTCGGAAAAGACTGAGGTTTTACTAGTTGGTCCGCAACATCTCAGACAATTATTAACTAATGATCTAGCTTTACAAAATGGACTTGCTCCTGCTACTAGCACCACTGTAAAGAATCTGGGTGTATGCTTTGACGAGGACTTATCATTTAACTCACACATAAAACAAATCTCACGGACTGCTTACTTCCACCTTCGTAACATTTCAAAAATTAGGCATTTCCTTCCTTTAGATGTTGCTGAGAAGCTCATCCATGCTTTTGTTACCTCCAGGCTGGACTATTGTAACTCTCTTCTGTCAGGCTGTTCTAAAAAGTCTCTCAGAACTCTTCAGCTCATTCAGAACTCTGCAGCTCGTGTCCTGACTAAGACTAAGAGGCGCGAACACATTTCCCCTGTACTGTCTTCCCTACATTGGCTTCCTGTAGAATTTAGAATACAATTTAAAATCCTTCTCCTAACCTATAAAGCCTTACATGGTCTAGCACCAACATACATTAAAGATTTAATCCAAACTTACCAACCCTCAAGGACCTTACGATCCCTAAACTCTGATCTACTAGTTATACCACAAATCTCTAAATGTAGATTCGGAGCCAGGGCCTTCAGTTTTCAAGCCCCTCTGCTGTGGAACAAACTACCGGCTTCAGTCCGGAGGGCAGACACCCTCTCTATGTTTAAAAATAATCTTAAAACCTTACTTTTCGATAAAGCCTATAATTAACTTGACTGTTTATCTCTAGCTGTCATAACTACCAAAACTGTTTATCTTAGCTGCTATATGCTGAGAATGCTGAAGGAGTTTTAGTTTTAGTTTTAGACACCGAGCTCTGTATATCCTTCTTTTCTCGCCGGGGCCGTTCTGGCTTGGCCGGTTCGGGTGTGGGGGTCCGGCGGGTGGGGCCTGTGGGTGCCTTGGGCCTGGTGGTGGTGACCGCTGGTGCCGCGATGGCCCCGTGTGCCGGCGGGGGGGTGGCCCGCTTCCGGGGGGTTTTTGATGGTGCGTGGGGGCTGGTGCTGGCGGGGGTGGCTGGGGTGGTGGATGGGGGGTTGCGCTGGGGGCGGTGCTGGGGCTGGGGGGTTGCTGGTCCCACCAACGGGGTCGGCCGGTGAACCGTTAGGGGTGGGGCTGGGGCTGGCCGGGTGTTCTGGATGACCTTCCGGCCCCGATGGCTTCACCTGGTCTGTGGTGGGGGGCCTGTCTTGGGGTGGGTGTCTGCTGCAGCCGTGGCTGTGGTCCTCTGCCCGCCCTGTGTGGCATGTGCCGTGGTCGGGGAGTTTGTCGCCCTTGGTCCTGGGGGTTCGTGGCCGGGTTGGTCGGTCTTTCGGGGGCTTCCCGATTCCCACAATGGGGGGACGGCGGAGGCATTGGGCGGACCCATGTTACCGTAGTGACCATGTACCGCCCATGCAAGTGCTGCTGTCCCCCTGGGTGCTGCATGGTGGGTGGGGGCGGGGGCTGGGGGTCAGTACGTGTGATGGGCGGGGCCTCGGCACCTTAGAGACCGTGGACTGCCCATGGAATACTGCTGGCCCCCCAAACTTCCCTCATGGGGGAGGTGGGCTGCGGCTGTTGGGGACGGTCTACAGTTCAAAGACTGGGAGCCGTTCCCGGACGGCTGCAGCCCCATTGCCCCCGCCCTGCCCGCACAACCGTGGCCCCCCTGTGACCCGGGGGACCTGGGCCGGTGCCTGGCCATTGCTCCCCCGGGCTCATGCGGTGGCACTGGACCCGGCTACTGGCCGTGTCCGCAGGGTATTGGGTGGGGCTCCGCCGCCGCTGCTGTGGTAGATCCCTATCTCCTTGACTCGGTCCCCTGTTATGGACTTGGTGGCAGCCTGACGGTCTGGGGGTCCTCCGTCGCCCGGCCTGGCCCCGGGGCCCTATCCCCTGACTGGTTCTTCTGGCTGCCCCTCTGCCCCGGTGCCTGCGCCTGGTGCCTCCCCCTCTCTGCTTCCTCGGTCGTCCTCGCCTGTGCTTGCCCTCTCGCGCCCCCGGTGGTGGTCCGCCTTCTCGCTGGTGTTTGGAGTCGGCTCTGGTGGTTATCTCGCCTGCCGGGTCCTGGTCTCCCGCGGGTTCCTGCCGCGGCTTGGGCCCCTGTGTCTGGATCTGCTGTGCTAGGTATGTGCCCTCTGGCCTGGCTATTTCAACCTCCCCCCCCCCTCTCCCCTCTATATATCTTCACCCGTCACCGGAGTCTGTATACCTGTGTATTGTATACATTTGTCCCAAACCCACACCTTTTTATTTCTCTCCCGGAGCCCCAGGGATCCACCTCTAGAGCTGCTGCTGATCCAGGGATCCACCTCCAGAGCTGTTGCTGATCCAGGGATCCACCTCCAGAGCTGTTGCTGATCCAGGGATCCACCTCCAGAGCTGCTGCTGATCCAGGATCTTCACCACGTCATCAGATCCCGAGTTCTCTCCAGCACCCCCATGGACCCTCCTACACTCTCCTCTTTTCTCTCACTATATCCTCCCTCACTCCTCTCCTTATCCATCTGTCTACCCCCCCATCTTTCCTCCCAGCCGGTCAAAGCGGCAGGCCGTCAACAATGAGTCTGGTTCCGCTCGAGGTTTCTGCCTTCTAAAAGGAAGTTTTTCCTCGCCATTGCTCACTTTACAGCTCACTGTACAGTGTTTTGTTTCTTGCTCTTTGTTGAATTGCTGGGATCTATTTTTCCTTAATCAACTGTAGTCTTATTTCAACTGTATAGTGTCTTGAGATAACTTTGTTATGATAAGACACTTTAAATAAAATTGAATTGAATTGAATTGAACTATAATCAAACAATTTTCAACTATAATCAAACTATTTTCAACTATAATCAAACAATTTTCAACTACAATCAAACAATTTTCAACTATAATCAAACAATTTTCAACTATTTTCAACTATAATCAAACAATTTTCAACTACAATCAAACTATTTTCAACTACAATCAAACTATTTTCAACTATAATCAAACAATTTCCAACTATAATCAAACAATTTTCAACTATAATCAAACAATTTTCAACTATAATCAAACAATTTTCTACTATAATCAAACAATTTTCTACTATAATTTATGTAATTCTCTATTCATGGTCGATGTTGTTTTATAATGTTGACTCTATTATGTCCTTTGATCAGTTATATGTGCATTGATGGTTCAAACGTAAAGAAGGTGTTTAAAGTTAAAATCGTTCATGTTTAGATTCATATGTTATTAAAGAAGCTAAACATCATGTGATAATAAAACCCTTCACTTCTGAGCATCTAAAGAAGCCAAATATCAACACTCGTCTTGCAGAGCTCTGGGCTCTTAATCTCTGACATTATCTTCTGTGAACAGAGGCTGTCATTGGCTGATCCCGGGCGACCCCGCAGGAGCAGCAGACCTCGTCAGGGTCGACCACGGATCTGTTGAAGCTTCAGACGCCCTAATGTTGCTGACCTTCTTCAACTCCATGAACTCCTTCAGCAGCGACGCCGGCGGACGATGAATGTTTCTCTGCTGTTCACTGCAAGTGTGTCAGTATGAACACCCGCTGATAACATTCATTCATTCAAGTACCACGTATACACATGAAGTACCACGTCTACACCCGAAGTACCACGTCTAAACCCGAAGTACCACGTCTACACCCGAAGTACCATGTCTACACCCGAAGTACCACGTCTAAACCCGAAGTACCACGTCTACACATGAAGTACCACGTCTACACCCGAAGTACCACGTCTACACCCGAAGTACCACGTCTACACCCGAAGTACCACGTCTAATCCCGAAGTACCACGTCTACACCAGAAGTACCACGTCTACACCAGAAGTACCACGTCTAAACCCGAAGTACCACGTCTAAACCCGAAGTACCACGTCTACACCCGAAGTACCACGTCTACACCCGAAGTACCACGTCTACACCCGAAGTACCACGTCTACACCAGAAGTACCACGTCTACACCCGAAGTACCACGTCTACACCAGAAGCACCACGTCTACACCCGAAGTACCACGTCTACACCCGAAGTACCACATCTACACCCGAAGTACCACGTCTACACCCGAAGTACCACGTCTACACCCGAAGTACCACGTCTAAACCCGAAGTACCACGTCTACACCCAAAGTACCACGTCTACACCCGAAGTACCACGTCTAAACCCGAAGTACCACGTCTACACCCGAAGTACCACGTCTACACCCGAAGTACCACGTCTAACCCGAAGTACCACGTCTACACCCGAAGTACCACGTCTACACCCGAAGTACCATGTCTACACCCGAAGTACCACGTCTACACCAGAAGTACCACGTCTACACCCGAAGTACCACGTCTACACCAGAAGCACCACGTCTACACCCGAAGTACCACGTCTACACCCGAAGTACCACGTCTAAACCCGAAGTACCACGTCTACACCCGAAGTACCACGTCTACACCCGAAGTACCACGTCTACACCCGAAGTACCACGTCTACACCAGAAGTACCACGTCTACACCCGAAGTACCACGTCTACACCAGAAGCACCACGTCTACACCCGAAGTACCACGTCTACACCCGAAGTACCACATCTACACCCGAAGTACCACGTCTAAACCCGAAGTACCACGTCTACACCCGAAGTACCACGTCTAAACCCGAAGTACCACGTCTACACCCGAAGTACCACGTCTACACCCGAAGTACCACGTCTACACCCGAGGTACCACGTCTAAACCCGAAGTACCACGTCTACACCAGAAGTACCACGTCTACACCAGAAGTACCACGTCTACACCCGAAGTACCACGTCTACACCCGAAGTACCACGTCTAAACCCGAAGTACCACGTCTACACCCAAAGTACCACGTCTAAACCCGAAGTACCACGTCTACACCCGAAGTACCACGTCTACACCAGAAGTACCACGTCTACACCCGAAGTACCACGTCTACACCCGAAGTACCACGTCTAAACCCGAAGTACCACGTCTACACCCGAAGTACCACGTCTACACCCGAAGTACCATGTCTAATCCCGAAGTACCACGTCTACACCAGAAGTACCACGTCTACACCCGAAGTACCACGTCTAAACCCAAAGTACCACGTCTACACCCGAAGTACCACGTCTAAACCCGAAGTACCACGTCTACACCCGAAGTACCACGTCTAAACCCGAAGTACCACGTCTACACCCGAAGTACCACGTCTACACCCGAAGTACCACGTCTACACCCGAAGTACCACGTCTACACCAGAAGTACCACGTCTACACCCGAAGTACCACGTCTAAACCCGAAGTACCACGTCTACACCCGAAGTACCACGTCTAAACCCGAAGTACCACGTCTACACCCGAAGTACCACGTCTACACCCGAAGTACCACGTCTAATCCCGAAGTACCACGTCTACACCAGAAGTACCACGTCTACACCCGAAGTACCACGTCTACACCCGAAGTACCACGTCTAAACCCGAAGTACCACGTCTACACCCGAAGTACCACGTCTACACCCGAAGTACCACGTCTACACCCGAAGTACCACGTCTAATCCCGAAGTACCACGTCTACATCAGAAGTACCACGTCTACACCCGAAGTACCACGTCTAAACCCGAAGTACCACGTCTACACCCGAAGTACCACGTCTACACCCGAAGTACCACGTCTACACCCGAAGTACCACGTCTACACCCGAAGTACCACATCTACACCCGAAGTACCACGTCTAAACCCGAAGTACCACGTCTAAACCCGAAGTACCACATCTACACCCGAAGTACCACGTCTAAACCCGAAGTACCACGTCTACACCCGAAGTACCACGTCTACACCCGAAGTACCACGTCTAATCCCGAAGTACCACGTCTACACCAGAAGTACCACGTCTACACCCGAAGTACCACGTCTAAACCCGAAGTACCACGTCTACACCCGAAGTACCACGTCTAAACCCGAAGTACCACGTCTACACCCGAAGTACCACGTCTACACCCGAAGTACCACGTCTACACCCGAAGTACCACGTCTAAACCCGAAGTACCACGTCTAAACCCGAAGTACCACGTCTACACCCGAAGTACCACGTCTAAACCCGAAGTACCACGTCTACACCCGAAGTACCACGTCTACACCCGAAGTACCACGTCTACACCCGAAGTACCACGTCTACACCAGAAGTACCACGTCTACACCCGAAGTACCACGTCTACACCAGAAGTACCACGTCTACACCCGAAGTACCACGTCCACACCCGAAGTACCACATCTACACCCGAAGTACCACGTCTACACCCGAAGTACCACGTCTACACCCGAAGTACCACGTCTAAACCCGAAGTACCACGTCTACACCCGAGGTACCACGTCTAAACCCGAAGTACCACGTCTACACCAGAAGTACCACGTCTACACCAGAAGTACCACGTCTAAACCCGAAGTACCACGTCTACACCCGAAGTACCACGTCTACACCCGAAGTACCACGTCTACACCCAAAGTACCACGTCTAAACCCGAAGTACCACGTCTACACCCGAAGTACCACGTCTACACCCGAAGTACCACGTCTACACCAGAAGTACCACGTCTACACCAGAAGTACCACGTCTAAACCCGAAGTACCACGTCTACACCAGAAGTACCACGTCTACACCAGAAGTACCACGTCTACACCAGAAGTACCACGTCTACACCCGAAGTACCACGTCTACACCAGAAGTACCACATCTACACCAGAAGTACCACGTCTACACCCGAAGTACCACATCTACACCAGAAGTACCACGTCTACACCAGAAGTACCACGTCTACACCAGAAGTACCACGTCTACACCTGTAGGAGGAGGAGCCTGACTTTACTAGCAACGCACAGCGAGAAATGACCAAAATATTTAAATATATTCAAACCTAAAGTTAGAATTTAAGTCGTAGAACCATTTAAACAAAAATAAACAGTTGTTGTTTATTTTAGTAGAAATTCTAAATGGCCAGAAACAGTTGAAATAATCTTGACATTGTTTGTTCACAATGTCATTTAAAAACAACAACAATTGCAGGAGCAACAACAAACGCTTCAAGTAGTTGAGGCAGTAAATAAAGGTGATAAATGACCGGCAGAAGCCTCAGGAGTGTCTCTGACCAACCGTCTGAGGCTCTGTTTGACTTGAGGTCAACGAGCAAAGCTTTGTTTGTCAACGACCGAGAGATACTGTCAGGACACGCAGGACAGAACAAGTATTTGGGTCATTCCTGACCCACTGTTTGATCACAGGTTCAATAGCATGTTTGTTCAGTGGTTTCCACAAATAAGTGACTCTATTCCCAAAAGTCTGAAAGAACTTCTCACCTGTCCATGCAGTCGTCTTCTCGCAGGAGGTTCCGAGGTAGCTTTCAGTCAGCATCGTTTCACAGGAAGAGACGAACAAAGGGCCATTTTCCTTCAAACCCCTCTCCACCAAGTACAGGCGGGACAACCCGGAGAGCAGCATCCTACCAAAGACACCATTGTTCTCTCCTGCGTTACATCCTCACGCCGCCGTCAGCTCCTGGAATGAAGTCGTCAGTACAACACGTCTATTTTGATTCTTCTACGTTCTTTCTCTTAAGCATTCCTGATCGACTCCTGTCCACTGCAGCGAAGAAATAAGATTTGAGTTTTCCTGCGGTGTCAGACTGTGAAAAGAACAGAAACAGTTCTCACTGTACAGCCCATAGTAAGTATTTATAGAGCTTTTCCAGACCAGGGTCACAAAGCGCTGAAACAATCAAAACAATATTCAATAAAATATATACTTAAAAGATCAAGATAACACTGAGACAAACACAGGAGTCTCAGAGAATCAATCAATAGTCTGCATGAATAAAAGTGTCTTGAGATGTTTCTTGAAGGAGTCAGTAGATCATCAAACACAGAGATGTTTCTTGAAGGAGTCAGTAGATCATCAAACACAGAGATGTTTCTTGAAGGAGTCAGTAGATCATCAAACACAGATGTTTCTTGAAGGAGTCAGTAGATCATCAAACACAGAGATGTTTCTTGAAGGAGTCAGTAGATCATCAAACACAGATGTTTCTTGAAGGAGTCAGTAGATCATCAAACACAGATGTTTCTTGAAGGAGTCAGTAGATCATCAAACACAGATGTTTCTTGAAGGAGTCAGTAGATCATCAAACACAGATGTTTCTTGAAGGAGTCAGTAGATCATCAAACACAGAGATGTTTCTTGAAGGAGTCAGTAGATCATCAAACACAGAGATGTTTCTTGAAGGAGTCAGTAGATCATCAAACACAGATGTTTCTTGAAGGAGTCAGTAGATCATCAAACACAGATGTTTCTTGAAGGAGTCAGTAGATCATCAAACACAGATGTTTCTTGAAGGAGTCAGTAGATCATCAAACACAGATGTTTCTTGAAGGAGTCAGTAGATCATCAAACACAGAAATGGTTCCAAAGCTTAGGAGCAACAGTCTGGAAGGATTTTTCTCCTCTGGTCCGGAAGTTCAGGAACTATAAGTAGATTCTGATCCACAGACCTCAGAGCCCGAGCTGAGGTGTAAGTCTGGATCAGATCACTGATGGAAGGTCTGACCATGAATAGATCTGAAAGTAAGAACCAGAATTTTAAAATGATCCCGAAAGAAACTAGTCAAGAGTTTGAAGGAGAAATGTGAGTTCTTCTACTAGAGCGGCTCAGAATTCTGGCTGCAGAGTTTTGTATGAACTGCAGGCGAGACACATGCTTCTGGTTTAGACATGAAATAAACTGTTACAATAGTGTAAACGACACAAACACATTATAAGATCATGTTGTGAAATCAATCAAGTTTAGAGATTTTTCTCAGTTGAAACAGTTTGTGTCAGTTTTGTTCAATGTTGAACTAGAAACTAGACATTTACCAAATACAACACCCAGGTTTCTCAGGCTCAGTTTAACAGACTGACATAAGTCACCCAAGTACTGACTCAACCCTGAACTTTATCATCAACAATCACCAGAGTTTCAGTTTTGTCCACATTTAGCTTCAAAGTGTTTTCACTCATTGTTTGATTTCTAGCAACAATTGACTAAGTTCAGCCTCTGGGGCTCAGTTGATCAACAGAGCAGTAGAGCTGGATGTCATCAGCAAACATCCACACAACAGATACATGAGGAGAGCCATTATGAGATAGTTAAGATAGACCGAACTGGACCAACTCATACTTCCTGTAATATTTGACTAAATATACATTTTGTTTAACTCAACTGTTAGTTTTGGCCTCTTGTTTAAGTTGACTAGTGAACTTCAAATATTTAAGAACAGAAATCAAAACATTACTAAACGACAGCATGTTGCGAGTGTTGTGTAGTGTAAAAATCATCTGTTGCCGTGATCTTTCCTCATCTTAAGATAAGCCTTCATCTTCAACAAGGTTTGCTGATTTGTTCCATTCATGACGGCCGACATGTAACGGCAGGTGTGGGTCGGACTCGAGATAAAGTCGTCTTTCTAACAAGAGTTCAACGACCTTTGATAACACAAGCCGCAGGGACGTTGTTCCAGAACATACAGAGCAAGAGAAACTATCGAAACTGATGTTGTGCAAATGTCTCATAAACAAGTTACTAAAAGTCACTAAACTCTGAGGTCAGTGATCTGTTTTGTTTTTTGTACATTGATTTTCATCTTGTGACCTGAACTAATCCCTCATTTTCGTCCCTGTTTCAACAGATTTCTTTGAAAATTGAATGTGAAAAACAAGAGTTGAAAACAAAAGATTGAGATTTTTGACTAAAAACTATCATTGAGGTGGAAAAATGAATGGTTTACAAGATTAAAAAAAAAAATGTTTTCCTTTAATTGTATTATATTTTTGTTTTAATTTGAATTATAAAATGTCCTTATGCTTTTGTAATGTTCATTCTGTTTTGCTGGGGACGTAAGACAACATGTAAGTAAGTCATTGTTATTTGTGAAGATCTGTCAAGAATCCAGGGTCACAAAGCGATTTCACAACAAAACGATACACAGTTTAAATACAAACTTTAGGCAACATAGAGACGAACACAACAGCCCCGGGTAAGTTAAGAAAAGCCCGTATGAAAAGGTCTGAAGATGCTTCTTGAAGGAGTCAGTAGACTTTGACTTGTGTGGACCTCAGTCTCCATCGTTTTGTTAATGACTTATATATCAATAATAAATGTATAATATTCAAGCGAAGTACACAGTGGTGCAGTGGTTACATGTTACCCTGGGCACTCAGGTTTCCTCCCACAGTCCTAAAACCTACAGAGGTTGATTGTGAACTTGGGGAAATTGTCTGTAGGTATAAGTGTGTGTCAAAGATTGTGTGTCGTTTTGTGTCCTGCGACAGACTGGCTTCCTTTCCATGGTGTCCTCACCTCTCACCTGAAGAAACTGGGATAGACTCCAGCCCCCCCGCCCCCCACCACCACCATCTCCATTAAAGAAGAACGATGAATGAATGAATAATGTTCAAGCATAAATATTTATCTATAATATAATATCTATAATATCTATTGACATCATACCGAGATGATAAGAGTCATGGCGTGATAATGATGAAGTTCATGTTGGCGCTAATGCCCGAGAGTTTAATGTTGATACAATGCCAACATGTTACCAGGTAAAATATTAACAACATACGCCAGTCAATGTTTGCTGACCTTGACCCTTAATTGCACAGAAAAAAAAGGTTTATCAAAATAAAGATGTTTTGTTTTAATGCCGTCATAGTGTTTGTACTGCTGTGTTTTCTCGCTCCATTCATTAATTAATCCAGATGAAGACTTTCATCTGTTCCTGGACCTGCAACAACCTAAAGAAAATTCTATGGTCTTCTTTATGACTGACTTGTAAAGATAATGTAAAGGTGAGAGTGACAGTTTATGACTCGTGGTTCATTAGTTTAAACGTATAATGACCTGCTTGTGTAAATGTGTGTAGACGTGGCAAACAGACAAAAATCTCCTTTTTATAAATATTTCTTTATTAAGTTTGAGCTAAGAAAACAAAACATAGATCTTCGACCACATCAAACAAAGATATTGTCACACAGTTTTGACAACAAAATATATGGTTTAAGAGAATTGCTGTACAAATATAGCGCTGGACATTAGTATTTGAGTTTGTACCGAAACTGAACTTCTCTGTCAGGCTGCATGGAACCGAATCCCCAGCGCCTGTCGTCAATATTCGGAATCTTATCGTAAGGATTCTTCAACTCGAAGTCGAAGTAGACCAGCATAAGGAAAACAAACTGTTTCAGCTCATTTGTTGCAAAGAACCTTCCTGGACACATGGAGATCCCAGCACCCCAGGGCATGGTGTAGTACTTGACTTTCTTTCCTCCTTTGTAAAAGTCGGTTTTCTTGCTCCCGTCTGGATTGAGAAAGCGATCGTATTTGAAGGAGAGAGGGTCAGGGTGGATTTCTGGGTCAATGTGAACAGCAATGTAGGGGAACACTGCCATCCTGTCACCTTTACGGAGCAGGTATTCACGACCGTCGTACATCTTGATGCTCATGTCCTGGAGCACTGCCCTGGTGAGGAGGGGAGCAGCTGTCAGTCTGAGGGTCTCTTCGATGATGCTGTCTAGGATCGTTGCCTTCATCAGCATTTCTCGAGTCACGTCCAGTAAAGGACCATCTCCACGAACCTTCTGTCCAGATTGATTCACAACGTCATTCACTTCCTTCTTGGCAGCTTCCATGGCTTCTGGATGCTTCATGAGGTAGAGGAGGAGCCAGAACGAAGAGGGACCGGTGTTGCCCTGAGACGCCCAGAGAAGAACGAACATGTATCTGGAGATCATATCTTCGTTCATCCCCCTCTCCTCTTTGGCCTGAGACATGTCTTTAACCCATCCACTGATGTTGTCTTTGGACCTGATCTTGCTCAAGGACAAAGCGTCCCAGAAGATTTCCGATAGTCTTTGTACTTCCAACCGTTTCTGGGGGGTCAGAATCCCATAAGCCAAGTTGGGAAAGAGCTGGTCGTATTTCCTGAATTCATGGAACAAAGCTTCTGATTCGCTTCTGTCTTTCTCTTTAGCCTTTTCCTCACTTCCTTCACTTTTGTTGCCATACAGGGACAGGTAGCCAGCCCTGAACACAACATTGTAGCAGTACATGAACAGTCCATCTTCAATCCAGGTTTTCTGGTCCTCTTCAGATCTGATGTTGTGAAGCATCAGGTTCTGCAGGTTAGCTGTCATAGCCTGAGTCATGACCTCCAGTCCGTCTCCTTTCAGATGCTTGTTGCTGGATAGAATAAGGATGTCATGATCACCTTCCATCACTTGGTAGTCAAATACTCTACGGACCAGGTGAGCAGCAAACTTGTTGAAATTCAATTTTTCTCTGCTCTCTTTTGTGAAAGCTCCCAGAGAAAACGGATCCTGAAGAAAAGTCACATAGTGGCCGCCAAGCTGTATCGTGAACACATCACCATGCTTTTCTTTCATCCTCTCCAGGAATTTAAGCGTGTTTCTGCGAAACTCCAGAACATGACCCAACCATGGAAACAGCCCCTTGTCCAGAGGAGGCTCTCCGGAACGTTGCTGTCGAAAAACTCCCAACAGGTACAAACCACCAAGAGCTGCGGCAGCGATGGCAAGAAGGACTGTTAGCAGAGCCTCCATGTTTGACTTCTCTCATGAAAAGAATAGTGAGTGTTGGACTTTTAAAAAAGACTGGCTCCTCCTTTTTCTATAGATCCACAATCTCCCTCCTCTCTGGCAGAAAATCTAGTTATTGATTAATGCCTGGAAGGCATGAAACAAGATAGATAACCACAGGTTTTGTAATTCAGAAAAATCCTAAAAAAACAGCCTGATGTTAAATATCCAAACGAATGATTGAATCTGTTTGTGTCGTCATTAGACATGTTTGCTCTGCTGCACGAGCTTTGCCCTCTTCCGTGTCAAACTGCACTCCTGACTTCATTTGAAAGCACCATTGATGGGAAAGTGATACGTCGTCATATTTACCAACCACACATTATTGCTCACTCACTGATTGCTTATCATTACTTGTGATTGGAAAGAAGTGTAGGGAGTGTGAGGGAGTGGCCAAACTATTTTGGACACTTCACTGTCTGTGTTGGTCTTTTAACCTGCAGAACCAGAACTCTCACTGTTCTTAAAATGATTTGCGTACAAGGATGAATACTAATCCGCATCACATCAATGAGTGGGTAATAGTTCAATGAAATAACGTTGACCATTTGAACCTTCAGTGCGATCCGATGGTACCCCACTTCTTGCATTGACATACAAACATGACCTGACAATGACTACGAGACGTTTTGTTGGTAAAATAAATCTAAATTACTCTTTTTGTTTGTCTGTGTTGGTGCCTGTACTAAAAATAAATAATTAATAATTTTGTGCATACGTGTGTGTGTTCATGCGTTAATCAAAAACAATCAAAACACGACGTCACTTCTGTCCCGGGTCTTATACTTCGCGTCGTGGAGAGAGATGAACAATCCAGAGTGTGTCACGGGTCGTTTATTTGCCGCTTCAGGTCAAACATAATACAAGCTTTCAATTACGGTCGACCGGACGCACTTTGTCCCGGCGACTGTACAGGTCAATAGTCCCGAGAGAAAAGGTCCCGATCTGTAGAAACATCCCTATATTTTAGGCACGTCCGGAAGGTCGTCTCTTTCCGGCCAAATGGTTCTTTTAAGTTCCTTGTGTCACGATCACCCGTGAGACGAATCCTAATTTGTTTTCTTGTAATCTAATCATTCAAATGTTCTCGGGCGGGGGTTATCTTCTCTTCCGTCTTTTATCCCCCCTTTCCCGGGTGTGTCTTGCTTCGTTCTTTGATCTACGATTTAAGGTGTGATTTGCAGATAAACAGATGTTTTTAAATAACTGGTGTCGTATCTAATTCTGATCCAAGCTTGTCTTGAACCAGTGAATCAGTCTGAGTGGATGTTGATTGTGAATGTGTAGTCAACGTTTAAGCTCTTATATGAAGCGAGTAATTTATACTATTTTCATTATCTTTTAGCATTCATTTAAGTATGGCGTATATGTATATAATAATTTAAATCTAACAACTGACAAGACAACATGAATAGTTTTGCGAGGACATGCGTTTGCAATGAGAGAGAGAGAGAGAGAGAGAAAGAAAGGAGTTCTTTCTAAAATCATTGCTATGTGTAAAAGGAGTGAACTGTGTAAAGATTGTGATTTCAATATTTTCTTTTAAATAGGAAAAGAGTCAAGTTGGATTGTGAAAGATCACGGGAGGTGAAGAAGAACCCGGCAGATCCGAGTCTCTGAGAGTGAGAGAGATACTTTATGAAGACATCATTGTTTATCTCTTTAGAAGGAAGTCCAAATGATGACTCCCTTCAAATACTGACGATGATGTGACTCACTAACAGGTAGTTCCTAGTAATATGGCTTCTATCCTCCAGGAACAGAAAGCATCACATCTCACTGCTTATTGCTGGCTTAGATACACAACAGTCTTGTCTAGTGTATCTCATGTTACAGTGACAACCTGTAACATTCTTTTCCTTTGATGAAGAACATTGTGCTGTGCCTTCATTGCACTGATTCACATGACGACGAGGGTGTGCTTGTGAAAAACCTTTTAAGATCTTATTTGCTGCTCTGACAGCGTAAAGCATGGGACCTTCTACTTCCGGTGAGCCTTTGATCGGCTGCTAGAACGTGAGCTCCTGCAATAATTGCCAAAAACAGTCGTTTTAACGACTACTTGTCTGGATATTATGTTCATATCACTAAAGATGTGTCTCAAGCATCTCGGATCTATGATCGTGATGCTCTTTTCAACATCAGAGAGGCGATGGAGGACTTCACTCGTGACCGTTACCAACGTCCCGTGAGTTTCCCACCTCTGCTTCTAATCGACTCGGACTCTGCGGAATATCGTTTGATCTCTCGGGTACCGGGCGATTTCCACAAGAGACCGAGAAGGAGATCCGGAGTACAGGTCAGGATGAGACGCGCAGTCGCGGTCGCTAGGAAGAACTCTGACGTCATCGGACGTCATCGATGTTTGATCGACATTCCTCTCACTGAAGAGTGTGACGACACGTCAGCGCTGCCATTTTTCATTTCCTCTCTTTAATTCGGCTTTTACAACCGAGTTGAATGTGAGTGACAGCCGTCAACCACGTGACCGCTGCTGTTCTCTTCAAAAGATCCCGCTCTGCGCGCCTGTCTGACGCGGCGTCATCAGTGACGTCATCGGTGCTGAATGTGGGACTTCTGAATGTTCGCTCCATTACTAATAAATCCTTTACTCTTAATGATCTTGAGAGTTAATTTTGATTTATTATGTCTTTCTGAGACTTGGCAGAGAGAGGAAGAGTTTATTCATCTGAACAATTTCTGTCCAGTAGGGATCGCTGTCCTGGGGAAGCCTCGACTCTCTGGTCGTGGGGGACGTCTTGCTACAGTTTTTAGGGAGAGCAGTTCTTGCAAAGTGATTCAGACACAGGAATTCACTTCTTTTGAGTCTCAGATGATCTTGGTTGGTTCTACAAGACCTTTCTATTGTGTGTCAATCTACCGCCCGCCTGGTCCTGCTGTTCTTGAAAGACTTCAGTGACTTCTTATCTTCCATTATTCAAATGGAATCTGTTCTTATTCTTGGAGACTTTATTCTTCATGTTGATGACATCACATCTTGCTCTGCTCAAGAACTTTTAACTTTAACAGAAGCCTTTAATTTTGAGCAACATGTTTCTGAACCCACTCACCAAAAAGGCCACACTTAGTTTTTACTCTTGGCCTTGACATTTCTAATGTATCTGTACATGATGTCCATCTGAGTGATCATTCTATTGTCTTGTTTAATCTGGACTTCATCCCTGAACCTAAGCCTTTGAAAGTTAGGTCTCAGAGATGTGTCATCTCAGCCGATACTGCAGACAGTTTTTCTGCTACGTTTGACCCTCTCTCCTTTGATGACTGCCCAGACGTGGACAGTTTGATTCACTGTTTCACTGATCATTGTGTTGAAATACTGGATCAAGTGGCACCTGTTAAATTGAACTTGAAAATTCAAAAAAATGTTGCCCTTGGACAAATGAAGATCTCCTGAGTCTGAAGAGACTTTGTCGAAAGACTGAGCGTCTCTGGAAGTCCACTAAACTTGAGGTGCACAGACTTCACTCAAAAAAACAAACAATTTCCCGAAGGAGAACTCCTGAGGGATCAATAAAGTTCTACCTTACCTTACCTAACCTTACTTCACCTCAGGGATCTGAAGTCTTCTTACAATGAGATGGTGGAAACTGCTAGATCTGATTACATCAGAAAAAGTGTAGCAACAAATAAGAAAAACCCCAAAGTGTTGTATGACACGATTAATTCTCTCGTGTCTCCTGCTCCTCAAATCACGCCTGTCTTCTGTGAAGCTGACAGCAATGCATTGTTGAGATTTTTCATTGACAAAATTAAATTGATCAAAGAGAAAATCTCCCTTTTGTGTGGAACCCCTACTGTCTCTGAGCCCCTCTCCTCCTCTTGGTCTTCCTTCACTGCTGTATCTTTGGATGATATTTCGGCACTAGTGAACAAGATGAAACTCTCCTCTTGCTCAGATGACATCCTTCCTTGTAGGCTTTTTATAAAAGTATTTGATGTTATTGGCCCCTGGGTTACCAATATGGTGAACCTCTCCCTTTCCACAGGGTTTTTTCCAAATGCATTTAAACCAGGCTCCTCCTTACATCAGTGATCTGATCCAGCCTTACACCCCAGCTCGGGCTCTGAGGTCTGTGGATCAGAATCTACTGATGGTTCCACGCACACAGTTCAGGACCAGAGGAGAGAAATCCTTCCAGGCTGTTGCTCCTAAGCTTTGGAACGATCTTCTCTCTCTTTGTGCTTGATGGATCTACTGACTCCTTTAAGAAACATCTTAAGAAGTTTTTATTTGTTAAGGCTTTTCCTTGATTTTCTGGAACTCCTGTTGTGTTATCAGTTTTATCTTGATCTTTAAAGTACAGTATATACTTAATTGAATATTGCTTTGATTGTTTAAGCGCATTGTGACCCTGGTCTGGAAAAGCGCTATATAAATAAAAATTACTTACTTACTTACTTACCTCTAGGACCTCACGTGGACAACACGGTGTAACCCTTACAAATAAAATGTTTTCCAAGTTTCGGAACCAGGTGATTACCACACCTTATTGAGACGCTTAGAGGTCGGGCTTGGAGACTCTGCTGGTTGAGACCATTTCTGGAGTGCTCACCTACCACAAGGCTGGAAATGTCTGAGAAGGGGAACGTGGTCCACGCATCACACTGCATGATTGTCCCACCGCCAGATGGCATCACTTCTGGACCGCGATTCTCCAACTCACAACCGTCTACACAACATTGCTCTGATGATCAATGATCTACAATGAATTCTTCAAAACATTCCTCTGATGATCAATATACTACAACGAGTTCAACATGAAATTGTCCTGAGGATTAAAGAAGAACACAAAGTAAGTTCATCTGCTGAGGACTTCACTTAATAAGAGACCCACACAAACACATACACACAGTCTCTCCCTGTAACACATTTACACACAGGTTAAGTCCTGGTAATCCGTGACCCATAGCCACTGAAAACTCAAAGCTGTGTTTGGCCAAAGGAAACCGATCTACGTTGGACAACGAGAGATCCTGAATGACTGGATACGTCTTGTGAAATTGCATGATGAGAGACTCCACACGTTTTCCCTCGCGGACGTAACCAAAAGATACTACAAAGGGAAAACAAGAATAATGACTAGTCACTTATAGATGGTGATATATTTTGCTTTATTGTTGAAGGTTTTTAACATGCAAATATTGATGAAGAGAAGGAAAAGAAGATGGGAAAGTTATCATATTAACCAAACACACAGTTATTCTCTCGCCGATTGTTTTGATTATCAATGTTTGTGCTGGGAAAGATGAGAGGGAGTACGGATGACTTCACTGCAGGTGAAAATCTCTGAAGGAATGTATGCTGGTTCAGCCAAGAACAACAATCATTTATTAAAGTGTCCATTTGTTTAAAACCTTTCAAGTAAGATAACCAACATCGTGTGTAACTGCAACCAGTTCTTTGCTTAAGAGAGAAGTCAGACTGGGATCTAAAATATGTGTGTATTACCCTCTTGCTGAAAGTAAAACTACTGAATTTAAATTTGGATCAAATCCTCACCTGACAACTTTGTTATGATTTATTATATATTTTGGCTGTTGTGCATAATTAGGTTTTGTGTCTTTATAATACAACTGCAACTTGAACCTTTGGCATTACATTCAGTACGCACAAAATGCAAAAATACTGGGCCAAAATTAAAGATACAAACTCTTAAATTAAATTCTGGGGATTATATTATACATTTGTGAAATAATATTTCATTAAAAAATATATATTATTTCAAAGTTTCAAATGTGTGTGTGCAACTTCATAGCCTTTCACTCTACACATGTGTGTAAAAAAACATATTTATTGTGAAACAATGGAAAGAAAAAGGAGAGATATTGTAAAAGTCTGTTTTCGATACATAATATTTAATCTGGAAGTAAAAATGGGAAAAGAAGGAAGGTTTAAAAAACCATTTAATATTTGAGTTTGTACCGAAATTGAACCTCTCTGTCAGGCTGCATTGTTCCGAAGCCGAATCGTCGGACATCAAATTCCGGGATCTTCTCCTCAGGATTCTTCAACTCGAAGTCGAAGTAGACCAGCATAAGGAAAACAAACTGTTTCAGCTCATTTGTGGCAAAGAACCTTCCTGGACACATGGAGATCCCAGCACCCCAGGGCATGGTGTAGTACTTGACTTTCTTTCCTCCTTTGTAAAAGTCGGTTTTCTTGCTCCCATCTGGATTGAGAAAGCGATCGTATTTGAAGGAGAGAGGGTCAGGGTGGATTTCTGGGTCAATGTGAACAGCAATGTAGGGGAACACTGCCATCCTGTCACCTTTACGGAGCAGGTATTCATGACCGTCGGACATCTTGATGCTCATGTCCTGGAGCACTGCCCTGGTGAGGAGGGGAGCAGCTGTCAGTCTGAGGGTCTCTTCGATGATGCTGTCTAGGATCGTTGCCTTCATCAGCATTTCTCGAGTCACGTCCAGTAAAGGACCATCTCCACGAACCTTCTTTCCAGATTGATTCACAATGTCATTCACTTCCTTCTTGGCAGCTTCCATGGCTTCTGGATGCTTCATGAGGTAGAGGAGGAGCCAGAACGAAGAGGGACCGGTGTTGCCCTGAGACGCCCAGAGAAGCACGAACATGTATCTGGCGATCATGTCTTCGTTCATCCCTCTCTCTTCTCGGGCCTGATACATGTCTTTAACCCATCCACTGATGTTGTCTTTGGACCTGATCTTGCTCAAGGACAAAGCGTCCCAGAAGATTTCCGATAGTCTTTGTACTTCCAACCGTTTCTGGGGGGTCAGAATCCCATAAGCCAAGTTGGGGAAGAGCTGGTCGTATTTCCTGAATTCATGGAACAAAGCTTCTGATTCGCTTCTGTCTTTCTCTTTAGCCTTTTCCTCACTTCCTTCACTTTTGTTGCCATACAGGGACAGGTAGCCAGCCCTGAACACAACATTGTAGCAGTACATGAACAGTCCATCCTCAATCCAGGTTTTCTGGTCCTCTTCAGATCTGATGTTGTGAAGCATCAGGTTCTGCAGGTTAGCTGTCATAGCCTGAGTCATGACCTCCAGTCCGTCTCCTTTCAGGTGCTTGTTGCTGGAGATGAGGAGAACACTATGATAATCTTCTTTGGAAAAATAACTGAAAACTCTGGAAAGAAGTTGACATGAAAACACGTGAAAATTCAACTTTGCTTGACTCTCTTTTGTGAAAGCCCCCAAAGAAAACGGATCCTGAAGAAAAGTCACATAGTGGCCGCCAAGCTGTATCGTGAACACATCACCGTGCTTTTCTTTCATCCTCTCCAGGAATTTAAGCGTGTTTCTGCGGAACTCCAGAACATGACCCAACCATGGAAACAGCCCCTTGTCCAGAGGAGGCTCTCCGGAACGTTGCTGTCGGAAAACTCCCAACAGGTACAAACCACCAAGAGCTGCGGCAGCGATGGCAAGAAGGACTGTTAGCAGAGCCTCCATGTTTGACTCCGAGTTGAAAAACTTGACTTTTTATACTGATCTAATCGTCCTGTTTTCCCATGATTCAACACATCCTGCAGCAAGGAGGCTATAAAAAAAGGTTTGTATTGTCACGTCTCACTTCTCTGCAAACAAAATTGTTCAGTTTGACTAATGCTTGACACCTCATTACTCTGCAGCCACATTTACTTTTTTAATCACACGTATAATGTCTCCACCAACTTCACAGAATTCGTCAGAATGCATTCACTGTTTTCTACTGGTAACATTTTGTAAAAAGAAAGCAAACATCTTATTAAAACAAGGATTTTAATGTTTGATCATGTAATGATATTTTAATATTTGGTGCTTCGGTCAATGACCAGATCTTTGTTGTTCTCAGCTGGTTGGGTTCATTTACGAAAAGTGCCATAAATCACGTTTGAGGTCATTGTTTTGACCACGACCCATGTTCCTCATCTACAACACTGCCCATCCCCAGAACTCACATGGTATAAAACACAAATTAAACAATCATGTATTATTTCTTCATTCTGGTTGTGCTTTTTATTTCTAGATGCACAATATAAATGAAATCAGCATAAGTCAAATCTCTGGGTAAGTTATAAAAAAGACAGCTGGGATTCTAACTGCTGTGTCCAAAATGTCAAGCCTACTAAAGCACCACTGAGTAGAGACAAAACATAGATGTGAATAATATAGAAGCAAAATCGAATTAAAAATGAAAGTGTAATGCAACAAGAAAATTAAAGACTACAATAAGAACGATATTTCAAGTAATCTAAGAAGACTTTCTTACTTGAACTCAAATCTTAAATCTAACCCTCACTTAAGGTCAATTTAACAAGTTTCCATACGAAACATTACTTAGTTTAAAATATTAGTTTGTACCAAAAATGGACTTCTTTCGGGATTGTTTGCCTTTATCAGAATTTCTCGGGTCACGTCTATATTGAGAACATCTGCACGAACCTTCTGTCCAGATTGATTCACGATGTCATTCACTTCCTTGTTGGCAGCTTCCATGGCTTCTGGATGCTTCATACCATGTTAGCTGTCAAAGAGACATGTTCAGGTTATCAGCTTTCATGTGGTTGTTGCTGGACAGAACTAGGTTGTTAAGATCACCTTCTACCACTTGGAAGTCATACACTCTACAGACCAATTGATCAGAAAATGTGTTGAAATCTATGTTTTTCCCCTTTTGTGAAAGCCCCCCAAGAAAATGTATCTTGAAGAAAATTCACGTAATGCTCGCCCAGCTGTATCGTAAACACATTACTGTCATTCTTTCATCCTCTCCAGGAATTTCAATGTTTTTTCGACAGAACTCGAGAACATGACCCAACCATGGAAACAGCCCCTTGTCCAGAGGAGGCTCTCCGGTAAAACTCCCAACAGGTACAAACCACCAAGAGCTGCGACAGTGATGACAAGAAGGACTGTTAGCAGAGCCTCCATGTTTGACTCCGAGTTGAAAAACTTGACTTTTTATACTGATCTACTCGTCCTGTTTTCCCATCATTCAACACATCCTGCAGCGAGGAGGCTATAAAAAATAGTTTGACCTCATGACTTTCCTAATAATTATGGATACAGTTTATACATATTGTTCATGTGCTCCACGGATATTAAAGGACATTAGCAAGAGGACTGTGGCCAGGCTGCAGGGCTGAAACCTTTGACCCGGCATCCAAAGTGGGTCCTCAAATTTGTGAACACAAAAATTGTCCAAATGTTTTACCTAAAATACAGGGTTTCATAATAATTTGCTAGATTGACATTTTAAATGAGCCTCAGTTTATCTATGCCTGGAAAATTCCTGAACGTCACGATTTAGTTTTTACCAAACACAACAATGTCTCCATCTACTGCCCATCAGAATACCTACACTGTCTTCCACTGGTTAAAGTGTAATAATACATCTAACGATATTTATTTTTGTGAGTGTAGAGTCACACCACAGGTGCCCTAATAACAGTTATATATTTAAAATAACAATGATGATTAAGAAATTAGTTTTGAAAAAGAAATGTAACGTGTGATATCAGAAAAGACACCAGATGTTTTAAGAAGCCGCCTCTTTATTGACAGTTTGAAACAAGTACAGCTGAGTAAGACAATCTTTCACTTCACGCGTGTGCCAGTGTTTGTTTGTGATAAATACATACATTAACATCCTTATAGTGACACCATGTAAAGAATAAGTGCAGAGATTATAGGTACTTTAGACAATATGTGATCTTTATTCTCAAGGTAAAATCAAATGAAGAATGAAAGTTTAAAGCAAGAAGAACCAAAAGACTAAAATAGGAAAATGTATTTAAGGTAATCTGACGTTACTTTTTTACTTGAATGTCAATTAAAAACAAATCTGACACTCAAGATCAGTTGAACTAATTGAAGTCTAAAACATTTTAGTTTAATATTTAAGTTTGTACCGAAACTGGACGTCTTTCTCAGGATGAATTGTTCCGAAGCCGAATCGTCGGACATCAAATTCCGGGATCTTCTCCTCAGGATTCTTCAACTCGAAGTCGAAGTAGACCAGCAAAAGGAAAACAAACTGTTTCAGCTCATTTGTGGCAAAGAACCTTCCTGGACACATGGTGATCCCAGCACCCCAGGGCATGGTGTAGTACTTGACTTTCTTTCCTCCTTTGTAAAAGTCGGTTTTCTTGCTCCCGTCTGGATTGAGAAAGCGATCGTATTTGAAGGAGAGAGGGTCAGGGTGGATTTCTGGGTCAATGTGAACAGCAATGAAGGGGAACACTGACATCCTGTCACCTTTACGGAGCAGGTATTCACGACCGTCGGACATCTTGATGCTCATGTCCTGGAGCACTGCCCTGGTGAGGAGGGGAGCAGTTGTCAGTCTGATGGTCTCTTCGATGATGCTGTCTAGGATCGTTGCCTTCATCAGCATTTCTCGAGTCACGTCCAGTAAAGGACCATCTCCACGAACCTTCTGTCCAGATTGACTCACAATGTCATTCACTTCCTTCTTGGCAGCTTCCATGGCTTCTGGATGCCTCATGAGGTAGAGGAGGAGCCAGAACGAAGAGGGACCGGTGTTGCCCTGAGACCCCCAGAGAAGCACGAACATGTATCTGGAGATCATATCTTCGTTCATCCCTCTCTCTTCTCGGGCCTGATACATGTCTTTAACCCATCCACTGATGTTGTCTTTGGACCTGATCTTTCTCAAGGACAAAGCGTCCCAGAAGATTTCCGATAGTCTTTTTACTTCCAACCGTTTCTGGGGGGTCAGAATCCCATAAGCCAAGTTGGGGAAGAGCTGGTCGTATTTCCTGAATTCATGGAACAAAGCTTCTGATTCGCTTCTGTCTTTCTCTTTAGCCTTTTCCTCACTTCCTTCACTTTTGTTGCCATACAGGGACAGGTAGCCAGCCCTGAACGCAACATTGTAGCAGTACATGAACAGTCCATCTTCAATCCAGGTTTTCTGGTCCTCTTCAGATCTGATGTTGTGAAGCATCAGGTTCTGCAGGTTAGCTGTCATAGCCTGAGTCATGACCTCCAGTCCGTCTCCTTTTAGATGCTTGTTGCTGGATAGAATAAGGATGTCATGATCACCTTCCATCACTTGGTAGTCAAATACTCTACGGACCAGGTGAGCAGCATACTTGTTGAAATTCAATTTTTCTCTGCTCTCTTTTGTGAAAGCTCCCAGAGAAAACGGATCCTGAAGAAAAGTCACATAGTGGCCGCCAAGCTGTATCGTGAACACATCACCGTGCTTTTCTTTCATCCTCTCCAGGAATTTAAGCGTGTTTCTGCGGAACTCCAGAACATGACCCAACCATGGAAACAGCCCCTTGTCCAGAGGAGGCTCTCCGGAACGTTGCTGTCGGAAAACTCCCAACAGGTACAAACCACCAAGAGCTGCGGCAGCGATGGCAAGAAGGACTGTTAGCAGAGCCTCCATGTTTGACTCCGAGTTGAAAAACTTGACTTTTTATACTGATCTACTCGTCCTGTTTTCCCACCATTCAACACATCCTGCAGCGAGGAGGCTAAAAAAAATGGTTTGTTTTGGCACATCTCACTTCTCTGCAAACAATTAATACATTGTTTGACCTCATGACTTTCCTAATAATTATGGATACAGTTTATACATATTGTTCATGTGCTCCACGGATATTAAAGGACATTAGCAAGAGGACTGTGGCCAGGCTGCAGGGCTGAAACCTTTGACCCGGCATCCAAAGTGGGTCCTCAAATTTGTGAACACAAAAATTGTCCAAATGTTTTACCTAAAATACAGGGTTTCATAATAATTTGCTAGATTGACATTTTAAATGAGCCTCAGTTTATCTATGTCTGGAAAATTCCTGAACGTCACGATTTAGTTTTTATCAAACACAACAATGTCTCCATCTACTGCCCATCAGAATACTTACACTGTCTTCCACTGGTTAAAGTGTAATAATACATCTATGATATTTATTTTGTGAGTGTAGAGTCACACCACAGGTGCCCTAATAACAGTTATATATTTAAAATAACAATGATGATTAAGAAATTAGTTTTGAAAAAGAAATGTAACGTGTGATATCAGAAAAGACACCAGATGTTTTAAGAAGCCGCCTCTTTATTGACAGTTTGAAACAAGTACAGCTGAGTAAGACAATCTTTCACTTCACGTGTGTGCCAGTGTTTGTTTGTGATAAATACATACATTAACATCCTTATAGTGACACCATGTAAAGAATAAGTGCAGAGATTATAGGTACTTTAGACAATATGTGATCTTTATTCTCAAGGTAAAATCAAATGAAGAATGAAAGTTTAAAGCAAGAAGAACCAAAAGACTAAAATAGGAAAATGTATTTAAGGTAATCTGACGTTACTTTTCTATTTGAATGTCAATTAAAAAAAAATCTGACACTCAAGATCAGTTGAACTAATTGAAGTCTAAAACATTTTAGTTAAATATTTAAGTTTGTACCGAAACTGGACGTCTTTCTCGGGATGAATCGTTCCGAAGCCGAATCGTCGGACATCAAATTCCGGGATCTTCTCCTCAGGATTCTTCAACTCGAAGTCGAAGTAGACCAGCATAAGGAAAACAAACTGTTTCAGCTCATTTGTGGCAAAGAACCTTCCTGGACACATGGAGATCCCAGCACCCCAGGGCATGGTGTAGTACTTGACTTTCTTTCCTCCTTTGTAAAAGTCGGTTTTCTTGCTCCCGTCTGGATTGAGAAAGCGATCGTATTTGAAGGAGAGAGGGTCAGGGTGGATTTCTGGGTCAATGTGAACAGCAATGTAGGGGAACACTGACATCCTGTCACCTTTACGGAGCAGGTATTCACGACCGTCAGACATCTTGATGCTTATGTCCTGGAGCACTGCCCTGGTGAGGAGGGGAGCAGCTGTCAGTCTGAGGGTCTCTTCGATGATGCTGTCTAGGATCGTTGCCTTCATCAGCATTTCTCGAGTCACGTCCAGTAAAGGACCATCTCCACGAACCTTCTGTCCAGATTGATTCACAACGTCATTCACTTCCTTCTTGGCAGCTTCCATGGCTTCCGGATGCCTCATGAGGTAGAGGAGGAGCCAGAACGAAGAGGGACCGGTGTTGCCCTGAGACGCCCAGAGAAGCACGAACATGTATCTGGCGATCATGTCTTCGTTCATCTCATCTCTTCTCGGGCCTGATACATGTCTTTAACCCATCCACTGATGTTGTCTTTGGACCTGATCTTTCTCAAGGACAAAGCGTCCCAGAAGATTTCCGATAGTCTTTGTACTTCCAACCGTTTCTGGGGGGTCAGAATCCCATAAGCCAAGTTGGGGAAGAGCTGGTCGTATTTCCTGAATTCATGGAACAAAGCTTCTGATTCGCTTCTGTCTTTCTCTTTAGCCTTTTCCTCACTTCCTTCACTTTTGTTGCCATACAGGGACAGGTAGCCAGCCCTGAACACAACATTGTAGCAGTACATGAACAGTCCATCCTCAATCCAGGTTTTCTGGTCCTCTTCAGATCTGATGTTGTGAAGCATCAGGTTCTGCAGGTTAGCTGTCATAGCCTGAGTCATGACCTCCAGTCCGTCTCCTTTCAGGTGCTTGTTGCTGGAGATGAGGAGAACACTATGATAATCTTCTTTGGAAAAATAACTGAAAACTCTGGAAAGAAGTTGACATGAAAACACGTGAAAATTCAACTTTGCTTGACTCTCTTTTGTGAAAGCCCCCAAAGAAAACGGATCCTGAAGAAAAGTCACATAGTGGCCGCCAAGCTGTATCGTGAACACATCACCGTGCTTTTCTTTCATCCTCTCCAGGAATTTAAGCGTGTTTCTGCGGAACTCCAGAACATGACCCAACCATGGAAACAGCCCCTTGTCCAGAGGAGGCTCTCCGGAACGTTGCTGTCGGAAAACTCCCAACAGGTACAAACCACCAAGAGCTGCGGCAGCGATGGCAATAAGGACTGTTAGCAGAGCCTCCATGTTTGACTCCGAGTTGAAAAACTTGACTTTTTATACTGATCTACTCGTCCTGTTTTCCCATCATTCAACACATCCTGCAGCAAGGAGGCTATAAAAAAATGTTTGTATTGTCACGTCTCACTTCTCTGCAAACAAAATTGTTCAGTTTGACTAATGCTTGACACCTCATTACTCTGCAGCCACATTTACTTTTTTAATCACACGTATAATGTCTCCACCAACTTCACAGAATTCGTCAGAATGCATTCACTGTTTTCTACTGGTAACATTTTGTAAAAAGAAAGCAAACATCTTATTAAAACAAGGATTTTAATGTTTGATCATGTAATGATATTTTAATGTTTGGTGCTTCGGTCAATGACCAGATCTTTGTTGTTCTCAGCTGGTTGGGTTCATTTACGAAAAGTGCCATAAATCACGTTTGAGGTCATTGTTTTGACCACGACCCATGTTCCTCATCTACAACACTGCCCATCTCCAGAACTCACATGGTATAAAACACAAATTAAACAATCATGTATTATTTCTTCATTCTGGTTGTGCTTTTTATTTCTAGATGCACAATATAAATGAAATCAGCATAAGTCAAATCTCTGGGTAAGTTATAAAAAAGACAGCTGGGATTCTAACTGCTGTGTCCAAAATGTCAAGCCTACTAAAGCACCACTGAGTAGAGACAAAACATAGATGTGAATTATATAGAAGCAAAATCTAATTAAAAATGAAAGTGTAATGCAACAAGAAAATTAAAGACTACAATAAGAACGATATTTCAAGTAATCTAAGAAGACTTTCTTACTTGTACTCAAATCTTAAATCTAACACTCACTTAAGGTCAATTTAACAAGTTTCCATACGAAACATTACTTAGTTTAAAATATTAGTTTGTACCAAAAATGGACTTCTTTCGGGATTGTTTGCCTTTATCAGAATTTCTCGGGTCACGTCTATATTGAGAACATCTGCACGAACCTTCTGTCCAGATTGATTCACGATGTCATTCACTTCCTTGTTGGCAGCTTCCATGGCTTCTGGATGCTTCATACCATGTTAGCTGTCAAAGAGACATGTTCAGGTTATCAGCTTTCATGTGGTTGTTGCTGGACAGAACTAGGTTGTTAAGATCACCTTCTACCACTTGGAAGTCATACACTCTACAGACCAATTGATCAGAAAATGTGTTGAAATCTATGTTTTTCCCCTTTTGTGAAAGCCCCCCAAGAAAATGTATCTTGAAGAAAATTCACGTAATGCTCGCCCAGCTGTATCGTAAACACATAACTGTCATTCTTTCATCCTCTCCAGGAATTTCAATGTTTTTTCGACAGAACTCGAGAACATGACCCAACCATGGAAACAGCCCCTTGTCCAGAGGAGGCTCTCCGGTAAAACTCCCAACAGGTACAAACCACCAAGAGCTGCGACAGTGATGACAAGAAGGACTGTTAGCAGAGCCTCCATGTTTGACTCCGAGTTGAAAAACTTGACTTATTATACTGATCTACTCGTCCTGTTTTCCCATCATTCAACACATCCTGCAGCGAGGAGGCTAAAAAAAATGGTTTGTTTTGGCACATCTCACTTCTCTGCAAACAATTAATACATTGTTTGACCTCATGACTTTCCTAATAATTATGGATACAGTTTATACATATTGTTCATGTGCTCCACGGATATTAAAGGACATTAGCAAGAGGACTGTGGCCAGGCTGCAGGGCTGAAACCTTTGACCCGGCATCCAAAGTGGGTCCTCAAATTTGTGAACACAAAAATTGTCCAAATGTTTTACCTAAAATACAGGGTTTCATAATAATTTGCTAGATTGACATTTTAAATGAGCCTCAGTTTATCTATGTCTGCAAAATTCCTGAACGTCACGATTTAGTTTTTACCAAACACAACAATGTCTCCATCTACTGCCCATCAGAATACCTACACTGTCTTCCACTGGTTAAAGTGTAATAATACATCTAACGATATTTATTTTGTGAGTGTAGAGTCACACCACAGGTGCCCTAATAACAGTTATATATTTAAAATAACAATGATGATTAAGAAATTAGTTTTGAAAAAGAAATGTAACGTGTGATATCAGAAAAGACACCAGATGTTTTAAGAAGCCGCCTCTTTATTGACAGTTTGAAACAAGTACAGCTGAGTAAGACAATCTTTCACTTCACGTGTGTGCCAGTGTTTGTTTGTGATAAATACATACATTAACATCCTTATAGTGACACCATGTAAAGAATAAGTGCAGAGATTATAGGTACTTTAGACAATATGTGATCTTTATTCTCAAGGTAAAATCAAATGAAGAATGAAAGTTTAAAGCAAGAAGAACCAAAAGACTAAAATAGGAAAATGTATTTAAGGTAATCTGACGTTACTTTTCTATTTGAATGTCAATTAAAAAAAAATCTGACACTCAAGATCAGTTGAACTAATTGAAGTCTAAAACATTTTAGTTAAATATTTAAGTTTGTACCGAAACTGGACGTCTTTCTCGGGATGAATCGTTCCGAAGCCGAATCGTCGGACATCAAATTCCGGGATCTTCTCCTCAGGATTCTTCAACTCGAAGTCGAAGTAGACCAGCATAAGGAAAACAAACTGTTTCAGCTCATTTGTGGCAAAGAACCTTCCTGGACACATGGAGATCCCAGCACCCCAGGGCATGGTGTAGTACTTGACTTTCTTTCCTCCTTTGTAAAAGTCGGTTTTCTTGCTCCCGTCTGGATTGAGAAAGCGATCGTATTTGAAGGAGAGAGGGTCAGGGTGGATTTCTGGGTCAATGTGAACAGCAATGTAGGGGAACACTGACATCCTGTCACCTTTACGGAGCAGGTATTCACGACCGTCAGACATCTTGATGCTTATGTCCTGGAGCACTGCCCTGGTGAGGAGGGGAGCAGCTGTCAGTCTGAGGGTCTCTTCGATGATGCTGTCTAGGATCGTTGCCTTCATCAGCATTTCTCGAGTCATGTCCAGTAAAGGACCATCTCCACGAACCTTCTGTCCAGATTGATTCACAACGTCATTCACTTCCTTCTTGGCAGCTTCCATGGCTTCTGGATGCTTCATGAGGTAGAGGAGGAGCCAGAACGAAGAGGGACCGGTGTTGCCCTGAGACGCCCAGAGAAGCACGAACATGTATCTGGCGATCATGTCTTCGTTCATCTCATCTCTTCTCGGGCCTGATACATGTCTTTAACCCATCCACTGATGTTGTCTTTGGACCTGATCTTTCTCAAGGACAAAGCGTCCCAGAAGATTTCCGATAGTCTTTGTACTTCCAACCGTTTCTGGGGGGTCAGAATCCCATAAGCCAAGTTGGGGAAGAGCTGGTCGTATTTCCTGAATTCATGGAACAAAGCTTCTGATTCGCTTCTGTCTTTCTCTTTAGCCTTTTCCTCACTTCCTTCACTTTTGTTGCCATACAGGGACAGGTAGCCAGCCCTGAACACAACATTGTAGCAGTACATGAACAGTCCATCCTCAATCCAGGTTTTCTGGTCCTCTTCAGATCTGATGTTGTGAAGCATCAGGTTCTGCAGGTTAGCTGTCATAGCCTGAGTCATGACCTCCAGTCCGTCTCCTTTCAGGTGCTTGTTGCTGGAGATGAGGAGAACACTATGATAATTTTCTTTGGAAAAATAACTGAAAACTCTGGAAAGAAGTTGACATGAAAACACGTGAAAATTCAACTTTGCTTGACTCTCTTTTGTGAAAGCCCCCAAAGAAAACGGATCCTGAAGAAAAGTCACATAGTGGCCGCCAAGCTGTATCGTGAACACATCACCGTGCTTTTCTTTCATCCTCTCCAGGAATTTAAGCGTGTTTCTGCGGAACTCCAGAACATGACCCAACCATGGAAACAGTCCCTTGTCCAGAGGAGGCTCTCCGGAACGTTGCTGTCGGAAAACTCCCAACAGGTACAAACCACCAAGAGCTGCGGCAGCGATGGCAATAAGGACTGTTAGCAGAGCCTCCATGTTTGACTCCGAGTTGAAAAACTTGACTTTTTATACTGATCTACTCGTCCTGTTTTCCCATCATTCAACACATCCTGCAGCAAGGAGGCTATAAAAAAATGTTTGTATTGTCACGTCTCACTTCTCTGCAAACAAAATTGTTCAGTTTGACTAATGCTTGACACCTCATTACTCTGCAGCCACATTTACTTTTTTAATCACACGTATAATGTCTCCACCAACTTCACAGAATTCGTCAGAATGCATTCACTGTTTTCTACTGGTAACATTTTGTAAAAAGAAAGCAAACATCTTATTAAAACAAGGATTTTAATGTTTGATCATGTAATGATATTTTAATGTTTGGTGCTTCGGTCAATGACCAGATCTTTGTTGTTCTCAGCTGGTTGGGTTCATTTACGAAAAGTGCCATAAATCACGTTTGAGGTCATTGTTTTGACCACGACCCATGTTCCTCATCTACAACACTGCCCATCTCCAGAACTCACATGGTATAAAACACAAATTAAACAATCATGTATTATTTCTTCATTCTGGTTGTGCTTTTTATTTCTAGATGCACAATATAAATGAAATCAGCATAAGTCAAATCTCTGGGTAAGTTATAAAAAAGACAGCTGGGATTCTAACTGCTGTGTCCAAAATGTCAAGCCTACTAAAGCACCACTGAGTAGAGACAAAACATAGATGTGAATTATATAGAAGCAAAATCTAATTAAAAATGAAAGTGTAATGCAACAAGAAAATTAAAGACTACAATAAGAACGATATTTCAAGTAATCTAAGAAGACTTTCTTACTTGTACTCAAATCTTAAATCTAACACTCACTTAAGGTCAATTTAACAAGTTTCCATACGAAACATTACTTAGTTTAAAATATTAGTTTGTACCAAAAATGGACTTCTTTCGGGATTGTTTGCCTTTATCAGAATTTCTCGGGTCACGTCTATATTGAGAACATCTGCACGAACCTTCTGTCCAGATTGATTCACGATGTCATTCACTTCCTTGTTGGCAGCTTCCATGGCTTCTGGATGCTTCATACCATGTTAGCTGTCAAAGAGACATGTTCAGGTTATCAGCTTTCATGTGGTTGTTGCTGGACAGAACTAGGTTGTTAAGATCACCTTCTACCACTTGGAAGTCATACACTCTACAGACCAATTGATCAGAAAATGTGTTGAAATCTATGTTTTTCCCCTTTTGTGAAAGCCCCCCAAGAAAATGTATCTTGAAGAAAATTCACGTAATGCTCGCCCAGCTGTATCGTAAACACATAACTGTCATTCTTTCATCCTCTCCAGGAATTTCAATGTTTTTTCGACAGAACTCGAGAACATGACCCAACCATGGAAACAGCCCCTTGTCCAGAGGAGGCTCTCCGGTAAAACTCCCAACAGGTACAAACCACCAAGAGCTGCGACAGTGATGACAAGAAGGACTGTTAGCAGAGCCTCCATGTTTGACTCCGAGTTGAAAAACTTGACTTATTATACTGATCTACTCGTCCTGTTTTCCCATCATTCAACACATCCTGCAGCGAGGAGGCTAAAAAAAATGGTTTGTTTTGGCACATCTCACTTCTCTGCAAACAATTAATACATTGTTTGACCTCATGACTTTCCTAATAATTATGGATACAGTTTATACATATTGTTCATGTGCTCCACGGATATTAAAGGACATTAGCAAGAGGACTGTGGCCAGGCTGCAGGGCTGAAACCTTTGACCCGGCATCCAAAGTGGGTCCTCAAATTTGTGAACACAAAAATTGTCCAAATGTTTTACCTAAAATACAGGGTTTCATAATAATTTGCTAGATTGACATTTTAAATGAGCCTCAGTTTATCTATGCCTGGAAAATTCCTGAACGTCACGATTTAGTTTTTACCAAACACAACAATGTCTCCATCTACTGCCCATCAGAATACCTACACTGTCTTCCACTGGTTAAAGTGTAATAATACATCTAACGATATTTATTTTTGTGAGTGTAGAGTCACACCACAGGTGCCCTAATAACAGTTATATATTTAAAATAACAATGATGATTAAGAAATTAGTTTTGAAAAAGAAATGTAACGTGTGATATCAGAAAAGACACCAGATGTTTTAAGAAGCCGCCTCTTTATTGACAGTTTGAAACAAGTACAGCTGAGTAAGACAATCTTTCACTTCACGCGTGTGCCAGTGTTTGTTTGTGATAAATACATACATTAACATCCTTATAGTGACACCATGTAAAGAATAAGTGCAGAGATTATAGGTACTTTAGACAATATGTGATCTTTATTCTCAAGGTAAAATCAAATGAAGAATGAAAGTTTAAAGCAAGAAGAACCAAAAGACTAAAATAGGAAAATGTATTTAAGGTAATCTGACGTTACTTTTTTACTTGAATGTCAATTAAAAACAAATCTGACACTCAAGATCAGTTGAACTAATTGAAGTTTAAAACATTTTAGTTTATTATTTAAGTTTGTACCGAAACTGGACGTCTTTCTCAGGATGAATTGTTCCGAAGCCGAATCGTCGGACATCAAATTCCGGGATCTTCTCCTCAGGATTCTTCAACTCGAAGTCGAAGTAGACCAGCAAAAGGAAAACAAACTGTTTCAGCTCATTTGTGGCAAAGAACCTTCCTGGACACATGGAGATCCCAGCACCCCAGGGCATGGTGTAGTACTTGACTTTCTTTCCTCCTTTGTAAAAGTCGGTTTTCTTGCTCCCGTTTGGATTGAGAAAGCGATCGTATTTGAAGGAGAGAGGGTCAGGGTGGATTTGTGGGTCAATGTGAACAGCAATGTAGGGGAACACTGACATCCTGTCACCTTTACGGAGCAGGTATTCACGACCGTCAGACATCTTGATGCTCATGTCCTGGAGCACTGCCCTGGTGAGGAGGGGAGCAGCTGTCAGTCTGAGGGTCTCTTCGATGATGCTGTCTAGGATCGTTGCCTTCATCAGCATTTCTCGTGTCACGTCCAGTAAAGTAACATCTCCACGAACCTGCTGTCCAGATTGATTCACAACGTCATTCACTTCCTTCTTGGCAGCTTCCATGGCTTCCGGATGCCTCATGAGGTAGAGGAGGAGCCAGAACGAAGAGGGACCGGTGTTGCCCTGAGACGCCCAGAGAAGCACGAACATGTATCTGGCGATCATGTCTTCGTTCATCTCATCTCTTCTCGGGCCTGATACATGTCTTTAACCCATCCACTGATGTTGTCTTTGGACCTGATCTTTCTCAAGGACAAAGCGTCCCAGAAGATTTCCGATAGTCTTTGTACTTCCAACCGTTTCTGGGGGGTCAGAATCCCATAAGCCAAGTTGGGAAAGAGTTGGTCGTATTTCCTGAATTCATGGAACAAAGCTTCTGATTCGCTTCTGTCTTTCTCTTTAGCCTTTTCCTCACTTCCTTCACTTTTGTTGCCATACAGGGACAGGTAGCCAGCCCTGAACACAACATTGTAGCAGTACATGAACAGTCCATCTTCAATCCAGGTTTTCTGGTCCTCTTCAGATCTGATGTTGTGAAGCATCAGGTTCTGCAGGTTAGCCGTCATAGCCTGAGTCATGACCTCCAGTCCGTCTCCTTTCAGGTGCTTGTTGCTGGATAGAATAAGGATGTCATGATCACCTTCCATCACTTGGTAGTCAAATACTCTACGGACCAGGTGAGCAACAAACTTGTTGAAATTCAATTTTTCTCTGCTCTCTTTTGTGAAAGCTCCCAGAGAAAACGGATCCTGAAGAAAAGTCACGTAGTAGGAATTTAAGCGTGTTTCTGCGAAACTCCAGAACATGACTCAACCATGGAAACAGCCTCCATGTTTGACTTCTCTCATGAAAAGAATAGTGAGTGTTGGACTTTTAAAAAAGACTGGCTCCTCCTTTTTCTATAGATCCACAATCTCCCTCCTCTCTGGCAGAAAATCTAGTTATTGATTAATGCCTGGAAGGCATGAAACAAGATAGATAACCACAGGTTTTGTAATTCAGAAAAATCCTAAAAAAACAGCCTGATGTTAAATATCCAAACGAATGATTGAATCTGTTTGTGTCGTCATTAGACATGTTTGCTCTGCTGCACGACCTTTGCCCTCTTCCGTGTCAAACTGCACTCATGACTTCATTTGAAAGCACCATTGATGGGAAAGTGATACGTCGTCATATTTACCAACCACACATTATTGCTCACTCACTGATTGCTTATCATTACTTGTGATTGGAAAGAAGTGTAGGGAGTGTGAGGGAGTGGCCAAACTATTTTGGACACTTCACTGTCTGTGTTGGTCTTTTAACCTGCAGAACCAGAACTCTCACTGTTCTTAAAATGATTTGCGTACAAGGATGAATACTAATCCGCATCACATCAATGAGTGGGTAATAGTTCAATGAAATAACGTTGACCATTTGAACCTTCAGTGCGATCCGATGGTACCCCACTTCTTGCATTGACATACAAACATGACCTGACAATGACTACGAGACGTTTTGTTGGTAAAATAAATCTAAATTACTCTTTTTGTTTGTCTGTGTTGGTGCCTGTACTAAAAATAAATAATTAATAATTTTCTGCATACGTGTGTGTGTTCATGCGTTAATCAAAAACAATCAAAACACGACGTCACTTCTGTCCCGGGTCTTATACTTCGCGTCGTGGAGAGAGATGAACAATCCAGAGTGTGTCACGGGTCGTTTATTTGCCGCTTCAGGTCAAACATAATACAAGCTTTCAATTACGGTCGACCGGACGCACTTTGTCCCGGCGACTGTACAGGTCAATAGTCCCGAGAGAAAAGGTCCCGATCTGTAGAAACATCCCTATATTTTAGGCACGTCCGGAAGGTCGTCTCTTTCCGGCCAAATGGTTCTTTTAAGTTCCTTGTGTCACGATCACCCGTGAGACGAATCCTAATTTGTTTTCTTGTAATCTAATCATTCAAATGTTCTCGGGCGGGGGTTATCTTCTCTTCCGTCTTTTATCCCCCCTTTCCCGGGTGTGTCTTGCTTCGTTCTTTGATCTACGATTTAAGGTGTGATTTGCAGATAAACAGATGTTTTTAAATAACTGGTGTCGTATCTAATTCTGATCCAAGCTTGTCTTGAACCAGTGAATCAGTCTGAGTGGATGTTGATTGTGAATGTGTAGTCAACGTTTAAGCTCTTATATGAAGCGAGTAATTTATACTTTATATTTTCATTATCTTTTAGCATTAATTTAAGTATGGCGTATATGTATATAATAATTTAAATCTAACAACTGACAAGACAACATGAATAGTTTTGCGAGGACATGCGTTTGCAATGAGAGAGAGAGAGAGAGAGAGAGAGAGAGAAAGGAGTTCTTTCTAAAATCATTGCTATGTGTAAAAGGAGTGAACTGTGTAAAGATTGTGATTTCAATATTTTCTTTTAAATAGGAAAAGAGTCAAGTTGGATTGTGAAAGATCACGGGAGGTGAAGAAGAACCCGGCAGATCCGAGTCTCTGAGAGTGAGAGAGATACTTTATGAAGACATCATTGTTTATCTCTTTAGAAGGAAGTCCAAATGATGACTCCCTTCAAATACTGACGATGATGTGACTCACTAACAGGTAGTTCCTAGTAATATGGCTTCTATCCTCCAGGAACAGAAAGCATCACATCTCACTGCTTATTGCTGGCTTAGATACACAACAGTCTTGTCTAGTGTATCTCATGTTACAGTGACAACCTGTAACATTCTTTTCCTTTGATGAAGAACATTGTGCTGTGCCTTCATTGCACTGATTCACATGACGACGAGGGTGTGCTTGTGAAAAACCTTTTAAGATCTTATTTGCTGCTCTGACAGCGTAAAGCATGGGACCTTCTACTTCCGGTGAGCCTTTGATCGGCTGCTAGAACGTGAGCTCCTGCAATAATTGCCAAAAACAGTCGTTTTAACGACTACTTGTCTGGATATTATGTTCATATCACTAAAGATATGTCTCTATGATCGTGATGCTCTTTTCAACATCAGAGAGTTGATGGAGGACTTCACTCGTGACCGTTACCAACGTCCCGTGAGTTTCCCACCTCTGCTTCTAATCGACTCGGACTCTGCGGAATATCGTTTGATCTCTCGGGTACCGGGCGATTTCCACAAGAGACCAAGAAGGAGATCCGGAGTACAGGTCAGGATGAGACGCGCAGTCGCGGTCGCTCGGAAGAACTCTGACGTCATCGGACGTCATCAATGTTTGATCGACATTCCTCTCACTGAAGAGTGTGACGACACGTCAGCGCTGTCATTTTTCATTTCCTCTCTTTAATTCGGCTTTTACAACCGAGTTGAATGTGAGTGACAGCCGTCAACCACGTGACCGCTGCTGTTCTCTTCAAAAGATCCCGCTCTGCGCGCCTGTCTGACGCGGCGTCATCAGTGACGTCATCGGTGCTGAATGTGGGACTTCTGAATGTTCGCTCCATTACTAATAAATCCTTTACTCTTAATGATCTTGAGAGTTAATTTTGATTTATTATGTCTTTCTGAGACTTGGCAGAGAGAGGAAGAGTTTATTCATCTGAACAATTTCTGTCCAGTAGGGATCGCTGTCCTGGGGAAGCCTCGCCTCTCTGGTCGTGGGGGACGTCTTGCTACAGTTTTTAGGGAGAGCAGTTCTTGCAAAGTGATTCAGACACAGGAATTCACTTCTTTTGAGTCTCAGATGATCTTGGTTGGTTCTACAAGACCTTTCTATTGTGTGTCAATCTACCGCCCGCCTGGTCCTGCTGTTCTTGAAAGACTTCAGTGACTTCTTATCTTCCATTATTCAAATGGAATCTGTTCTTATTCTTGGAGACTTTATTCTTCATGTTGATGACGTCACATCTTGCTCTGCTCAAGAACTTTTAACTTTAACAGAAGCCTTTAATTTTGAGCAACATGTTTCTGAACCCACTCACCAAAAAGGCCACACTTAGTTTTTACTCTTGGCCTTGACATTTCTAATGTATCTGTACATGATGTCCATCTGAGTGATCATTCTATTGTCTTGTTTAATCTGGACTTCATCCCTGAACCTAAGCCTTTGAAAGTTAGGTCTCAGAGATGTGTCATCTCAGCCGATACTGCAGACAGTTTTTCTGCTACATTTGACCCTCTCTCCTTTGATGACTGCCCAGACGTGGACAGTTTGATTCACTGTTTCACTGATCATTGTGTTGAAATACTGGATCAAGTGGCACCTGTTAAATTGAACTTGAAAATTCAAAAAAATGTTGCCCTTGGACAAATGAAGATCTCCTGAGTCTGAAGAGACTTTGTCGAAAGACTGAGCGTCTCTGGAAGTCCACTAAACTTGAGGTGCACAGACTTCACTCAAAAAAACAAACAATTTCCCGAAGGAGAACTCCTGAGGGATCAATAAAGTTCTACCTTACCTTACCTAACCTTACTTCACCTCAGGGATCTGAAGTCTTCTTAAAAAGAGATGGTGGAAACTGCTAGATCTGATTACATCAGAAAACGTGTAGCAACAAATAAGAAAAACCCCAAAGTGTTGTATGACACGATTAATTCTCTCGTGTCTCCTGCTCCTCAAATCACGCCTGTCTTCTGTGAAGCTGACAGCAATGCATTGTTGAGATTTTTCATTGACAAAATTAAATTGATCAAAGAGAAAATCTCTCTTTTGTGTGGAACCCCTACTGTCTCAGAGCCCCTCTCCTCCTCTTGGTCTTCCTTCACTGCTGTATCTTTGGATGATATTTCGGCACTAGTGAACAAGATGAAACCCTCCTCTTGCTCAGATGACATCCTTCCTTGTAGGCTTTTTATAAAAGTATTTGATGTTATTGGCCCCTGGGTTACCAATATGGTGAACCTCTCCCTTTCCACAGGGTTTTTTCCAAATGCATTTAAACCAGGCTCCTCCTTACATCAGTGATCTGATCCAGCCTTACACCCCAGCTCGGGCTCTGAGGTCTGTGGATCAGAATCTACTGATGGTTCCACGCACACGGTTCAGGACCAGAGGAGAGAAATCCTTCCAGGCTGTTGCTCCTAAGCTTTGGACCTTACCTAACCTTAGAAGCAGGTGATTACCACACCGCATTGAGACGCTTAGAGGTCGGGCTTGGAGACTCTGCTGGTTGAGACCATTTCTGGAGTGCTCACCTACCACAAGGCTGGAAATGTCTGAGAAGGGGAACGTGGTCCACGCATCACACTGCATGATTGTCCCACCGCCAGATGGCATCACTTCTGGACCGCGATTCTCCAACTCACAACCGTCTACACAACATTGCTCTGATGATCAATGATCTACAATGAATTCTTCAAAAAATTCCTCTGATGATCAATATACTACAACGAGTTCAACATGAAATTGTCCTGAGGATTAAAGAAGAATACAAAGTAAGTTCATCTGCTGAGGACTTCACTTAATAAGAGACCCACACAAACACATACACACAGTCTCTCCCTGTAACACATTTACACACAGGTTAAGTCCTGGTAATCCGTGACCCATAGCCACTGAAAACTCAAAGCTGTGTTTGGCCAAAGGAAACCGATCTACGTTGGACAACGAGAGATCCTGAATGACTGGATACGTCTTGTGAAATTGCATGATGAGAGACTCCACACGTTTTCCCTCGCGGACGTAACCAAAAGATACTAACAAAGGGAAAACAAGAATAATGACTAGTCACTTATAGATGGTGATATATTTTGCTTTATTGTTGAAGGTCTTTAACATGCAAATATTGATGAAGAGAAGGAAAAGAAGATGGGAAAGTTATCATATTAACCAAACACACAGTTATTCTCTCGCCGATTGTTTTGATTATCAATGTTTGTGCTGGGAAAGATGAGAGGGAGTACGGATGACTTCACTGCAGGTGAAAATCTCTGAAGGAATGTATGCTGGTTCAGCCAAGAACAACAATCATTTATTAAAGTGTCCATTTGTTTAAAACCTTTCAAGTAAGATAATCAACATCGTGTGTAACTGCAACCAGTTCTTTGCTTAAGAGAGAAGTCAGACTGGAATCTAAAATATGTGTGTATTACTCTCTTGCTGAAAGTAAAACTACTGAATTTAAATTTGGATCAAATCCTAACCTTATAACTTTGTTATGATTTATTATATCTTTTGGCTGTTGTGCGTAATTAGGCTTTGTGTCTTTATAAAACAACTGCAACTTGAACCTTTGGCATTACATTCAGTATGCACAAAATGCAAACATACGGGGCCAAAATTAAAGATACAAACTCTTAAATTAAATTCTGGGGATTATATTATACATTTGTGAAATAATATTTCATTAAAAAATATATATTATTTGAAAGTTTCAAATGTGTGTGTGCAACTTCATAGCCTTTCACTCTACACATGTGTGTAAAAAAACATATTTATTGTGAAACAATGGAAAGAAAAAGGAGAGATATTGTAAAAGTCTGTTTTCAATACATAATATTTAATCTGGAAGTAAAAATGGGAAAAGAAGGAAGGTTTAAAGCATAGAGATACTTGGAAATATATATTTTGTATATATATGAAATGTTTCTAAATTTAAAAGTTTCCTCAAAATCAGGCATTCAATGAAGCTCAGTTGAACCATTTTAACCTTTAAAAACCATTTAATATTTGAGTTTGTACCGAAATTGAACCTCTCTGTCAGGCTGCATTGTTCCGAAGCCGAATCGTCGGACATCAAATTCCGGGATCTTCTCCTCAGGATTCTTCAACTCGAAGTCGAAGTAGACCAGCAAAAGGAAAACAAACTGTTTCAGCTCATTTGTGGCAAAGAACCTTCCTGGACACATGGAGATCCCAGCACCCCAGGGCATGGTGTAGTACTTGACTTTCTTTCCTCCTTTGTAAAAGTCGGTTTTCTTGCTCCCGTCTGGATTGAGAAAGCGATCGTATTTGAAGGAGAGCGGGTCAGGGTGGATTTCTGGGTCAATGTGAACAGCAATGTAGGGGAACACTGCCATCCTGTCACCTTTACGGAGCAGGTATTCACGACCGTCGGACATCTTGATGCTCATGTCCTGGAGCACTGCCCTGGTGAGGAGGGGAGCAGTTGTCAGTCTGAGGGTCTCTTCGATGATGCTGTCTAGGATCGTTGCCTTCATCAGCATTTCTCGAGTCACGTCCAGTAAAGGACCATCTCCACGAACCTTCTGTCCAGATTGACTCACAATGTCATTCACTTCCTTCTTGGCAGCTTCCATGGCTTCTGGATGCTTCATGAGGTAGAGGAGGAGCCAGAACGAAGAGGGACCGGTGTTGCCCTGAGACACCCAGAGAAGCATGAACATGTATCTGGCGATCATGTCTTCGTTCATCCCTCTCTCTTCTCGGGCCTGATACATGTCTTTAACCCATCCACTGATGTTGTCTTTGGACCTGATCTTGCTCAAGGACAAAGCGTCCCAGAAGATTTCCCATAGTCTTTGTACTTCCAACCGTTTCTGGGGGGTCAGAATCCCATAAGCCAAGTTGGGGAAGAGCTGGTCGTATTTCCTGAATTCATGGAACAAAGCTTCTGATTCGCTTCTGTCTTTCTCTTTAGCCTTTTCCTCACTTCCTTCACTTTTGTTGCCAAACAGGGACAGGTAGCCAGCCCTGAACGCAACATTGTAGCAGTACATGAACAGTCCATCTTCAATCCAGGTTTTCTGGTCCTCTTCAGATCTGATGTTGTGAAGCATCAGGTTCTGCAGGTTAGCTGTCATAGCCTGAGTCATGACCTCCAGTCCGTCTCCTTTCAGGTGTTTGTTGCTGGAGATGAGGAGAACACTATGATAATCTTCTTTGGAAAAATAACTGAAAACTCTGGAAAGAAGTTGACATGAAAACACGTGAAAATTCAACTTTGCTTGACTCTCTTTTGTGAAAGCCCCCAAAGAAAACGGATCCTGAAGAAAAGTCACATAGTGGCCGCCAAGCTTTATCGTGAACACATCACCGTGCTTTTCTTTCATCCTCTCCAGGAATTTAAGCGTGTTTCTGCGAAACTCCAGAACATGACGTGTCTCAGTCTCTGAGCCGCTGAAGCATCTGAACACCACGCGTCTCATCCGTGGAACGCAGGTAAAAAACAATGGCCGTCTTAAAGCGACAGTGTCTTAATGCGATACATGCATTGAAAAGTAATAAAACATAAAACACGAAAATAACAACTGGGTTTAATTATATACTTCCAGTGAAAATAATTGAAACATAAAACAACAAATAAACGGCTGGGTTACATTACTAAAAACTAAAGCCTGACAGAGGGGGAGTGGCGCGGGAATGAACTACCGTACTTACTGGCGCGCGCATGTACAGACAGCATATACATCTGTTGTTTTGAGCGAGCACCATAAACCGAATATACACAATAATTCATAGTGGTATTGGTTACAAGTGTCTACACGTGGTGTTCACTGCGCAGGTTAACTGTACCGCATTACAAGTAATATAATGTAACTTAATGTTGGTGAACCACATAGCAATTCATCTACATTAGAAGTCTAAAAAGCGAATGGTAGTACAGTCACGGTGAATACAATTGTATAAATCGTTTAATTCATTTAAATATAAGTCAGCAGATGGAGAGACTTACCACAGTCTTTACCAATGGAAACATGGCGGTGGTCCATGAGGTCCAATTACTCTAGAAACTTCTGGATCATTTGAAATGGGCGGAGCACATTAAGATATTAACACTGAATATTGTTAAATTGACCCTTGACAGTGTTCATTCACTTTTTACACTATAAATAACACCTGGGTTTTAACTCTGGATATTGACAACAGCACTGCAGGGGGAGGAGCCACGTTTTACACCTGTTGTTGTTGTGTTACATCTGGAAGAGTTAAACCAGTCTATAAAATAGTTAAAATACATTAACACTTCCTTTTTGACACTTGGAAATTTACTGTGCACGAACGCACACATTAAACAAATGCGCACACCGACATAAAACAAACGCGCACGCACACATAAAACACACGCATGCATACACGGACATGCACTGACAAACGCACACACACACGGTGACATGCACACATAAAACACACGCACGCACGCACACATAAAACAAACGCGGACGCACACATAAAACACACGCATGCACACACAGACATGCACTGACACACGCACACACACACGGTGACATGCACACATAAACACACGCACGCACGCACACATAAAACAAACGCGGACGCACACAAAACAAACGCGCACGCACACATAAAACACACGCATGCACACACAGACATGCACTGACACACGCACACACACACAGTGACATGCACACATAAAACACACACACGCACGCACACGCAGACACACACTGACACATGCGCACACACACCAGTGACATGCACACAAACGCATAACTACACATCACAAACAAACCTATAAAATCCGCGTTTGTTTTATGTGTTCGTGCGTGCGTGTGTTTTATGTTTGCATGTCACCGTGTGTGTGTGCGTTTGTCAGTGCATGTCTATGTATGCATGCGTGTGTTTTATGTGTGCGTGCGCGTTTGATTTATGTGGGTGTGCGCATTTGTTTAATGTGTGCGTGCGTGTGTTGTGTGCGTGTGCATTTATTTTATCTGTGCTCGCGCGCATTTGTTTTGTGTGCTCTTGCGCATTTGTTTTATGTGTGCGTGCACGCATTTGTTTCATGTGTGCGTGCGCGCATTTGTTTTATGTGTGCGCGTGCGCATTTGTTTTATTCATTTTATAGGTTTGTTTGTGATGTGTAGTTAGGCGTTTGTGTTCATGTCACTGGTGTGTGCACATGTGTCAGTGTGTGTCTGCGTGTGCGTGCGTGTGTGTGTTTTATGTGTGCATGTCACCGTGTGTGTGTGCGTGTGTCAGTGCATGTCTGTGTATGCATCCGTGTGTTTTGTGTGCGCGCGCGCATTTATTTTATGTGTGCGCGTGCGCATTTGTTTTATGTGTGCGTGCGTGCGTGTGTTTTATGTTTGCATGTCACCGTGTGTGTGTGCGTTTGTCAGTGCATGTCTGTGTATGCATGCGTGTGTTTTATGTGTGCGTGCGCGTTTGTTTTATGTGGGTGTGCGCATTTGTTTAATGTGTGCGTGTGTGTGTTGTGTGCGTGTGCATTTGTTTTATCTGTGCGCGCGCATTTGTTTTGTGTGCTCTTGCGCATTTGTTTTATGTGTGCGCATGCGCGTTTGTTTAATGTGTGCGTGCGCACATTTGTTTCATGTGTGGTGCGCGCATTTGTTTCATGTGTGCGTGCGCGCATTTGTTTTATGTGTGCGCGTGCGAATTTGTTTTATGTGTGCGCGTGCGCATTTGTTTTATTCATTTTATAGGTTTGTTTGTGATGTGTAGTTATGCGTTTGTGTGCATGTCACTGGTGTGTGCACATGTGTCAGTGTGTGTCTGCGTTTGCGTGCGTGTGTGTGTGTTTTATGTGTGCATGTCACCGTGTGTGCGTGCGCGTTTGTTTTATTTGTGCGCGTGCGCATTTGTTTTGTGTGTGCGTGCGCGCGTTTGTTTTAATGTGTGCGCGTGCGAATTTGTTTTATGTGTGCGCGTGCGCATTTGTTTTATTCATTTTATAGGTTTGTTTGTGATGTGTAGTTATGCGTTTGTGTGCATGTCACTGGTGTGTGCACATGTGTCAGTGTGTGTCTGCGTTTGCGTGCGTGTGTGTGTGTTTTATGTGTGCATGTCACCGTGTGTGCGTGCGCGTTTGTTTTATTTGTGCGCGTGCGCATTTGTTTTGTGTGTGCGTGCGCGCGTTTGTTTTAATGTGTGCGTGCGCGCATTTGTTTTATGTGTGCGCATTTGTTTTATGTGTGCGCGCGCGCATTTGTTTTATAGTAAGTAAGTAAGTAAGTAAGTAATATATATTTGTATAGCGCTTTTCGAGACCAGGGTCACAAAGCGCTTTAACAATCAAAACAATACTCAAAACAGTACATACTTCAAAGATCAAGACAACACCGAGAACAACACAGGAGTTCGAGAAATTCAAGGAAAAGCCTGAACAAATAGAAACGTCTTAAGATGTTTCTTAAAGGAGTCAGTAGATTCCATCAAGCGCAAAGAGAGAGGAAGATTGTTCCAAAGCTTAGGAGCAACAGCCTGAAAAGATTTCTCTCCTCTGGTCCTGAGCCGTGTGCGTGGAACCATAAGTAGATTCTGATCCACAGACCTCAGAGACCGAGCTGGGGTGTAAGGCTGGATCAGATCAGTGATGTAAGGAGGAGCCTGACCATGAATAGCTCTGAAAGTAAGAACCAGAATTTTAAAGTTGATCCTGAAAGAAACTGGAAGCCAGTGAAGAGTTTTAAGGATCGGAGAAATGTGAGTTCTCCTACTTGAGCGGTTCAGAATTCTCGCTGCAGAGTTCTGAATCAACTGCAGACGAGACAGCTCCTTCTTGTTAAGACATGAAAACAAACTGTTACAATAGTCCAGACGAGAAGAAACAAACGCATGGATTACAAGCTCCAGATCATGTTGTGACAACATTTTCCTAAGTTTAGAGATTTTTCTCAGTTGAAGGAAACAGTTTCTGGTCAGTTTATGTGTGCGCGTGCGCATTTGTTTTATTTATTTTATAGGTTTGTTTGTGATGTGTAGTTATGCGTTTGTGTGCATGTCACTGGTGTGTGTGTGCATGTGTCAGTGTGTGTCTGCGTGTGTGTGTTTTATGTGTGCATGTCACCGTGTGTGTGTGCGTGTCTGTGTATGCATCCGTGTGTTTTGTGTGCGCGTGCGCATTTGTTTTATGTCTGCGTGCGTGCGTGTGTTTTATGTTTGCATGTCACCGTGTGTGCGTTTGTCAGTGCATGTCTGTGTATGCATGCGTGTGTTTTATGTGTGCGTGCGCGTTTGTTTTATGTGGGTGTGCGCATTTGTTTAATGTGTGCGTGCGTGTGTTGTGTGTGTGTGCATTTGTTTTATCTGTGCGCGCGCATTTGTTTTGTGTGCTCTTGCGCATTTGTTTTATGTGTGCGCGTGCGCATTTGTTTAATGTGTGCGTGCGCGCATTTGTTTTATGTGTGGTGCGCGCATTTGTTTCATGTGTGCGTGCGCGCATTTGTTTTGTGTGCGCGTGCGAATTTGTTTTATGTGTGCGCGTGCGCATTTGTTTTATTCATTTTATAGGTTTGTTTGTGATGTGTAGTTACACACATCACACCTACCATGATTTTGTTCAATGAGATGAAAACTTATTTGATGTCAATCCAGTGTTCAGGTTGACTTCAGTGCTTATGTTTTAGTAGAAGTGAAGCTGTGGTGCTTTAGTTTAATACATGGACACAGCACTAAACTTTGTTGTTGGTTGTTTTTTTTAGATTTTGGGATCAACCGTCACTTTTTAGTAATGGGAGAATTATTTCTCTGTACTGTGCGAGTCGTTCCAGAGCCATTGTTCAGCCTGAAGCCAATACGTTTTTAGGTTGAAAAGTTTGCCCCCCTGAAAAAATGTAATGCCCCCCCTTAAATGTTTTTCTGCAGCCGGGTCTGTCAGTGTTATACTAGATCCACTCAGTATAAACTGTTGTCAACATTGAAGTCAAATAATCTCCAGAAATGATACTTTGTGATGAAGTCTTAATGTTAAAAGAGACAAATGTAATAATATCTTTAATGAATCAATTCATGTACATTTATATCAAACCTGCTATTCCCTGCATGATGGGATCAGAAACACTAGAATTCTACTTTCTCTGTACGTTTTAGATTTACAACACATGGACATACAGTAGATCTGACTTAATTATTAAGTTCATGTATGTCATTAATCATTTTTCTACTTAATGACGACATCATTAAAAGTGTGAACTGCAGTCACACTGCAAGTTTATGTCCATAATCCTTAGATATTCTCTCCAAATGAGAACAATTTAACAGAAGAGTTTAACATTACCTTGGCTGTAGTCATGCTCTGTAGACAGAAGCTTCACCTGCACAGGTGATCTCATTAGCTCGTCCTGTCTCTCCACCTGCACGCAAAGCAACTTGTACTCTCTGCTGCCCTCTAGTGTTGCTAAAACTATTTATTATGTCCAATAAACAAACCTAAAGAAAAACAGTGTGGGTCTTTCTTTTTTTTTTCAAGGGTCCCCATTTTGTCTCAAACATCAATATAGCTAATATTTAACACTAATTGGTAAATATCAAACATGTATGCTTCATTACAGTTGAAACAATTGTTCTCTGGTAACAAATATTTATCATTAAACATGTGTGTTCATGTATGATCCATGGCACTCATCATGATGGACAAATATGATGGAAAAACATTCTATTAGTGTCAGTACAGTACACGAGGTTGGAAATCAACGACGTATTTGCGCATGCGTTGTCCACCTACAAGGAGGTTTATAACGGTCAGACGCGGAAGAATCTACGAAACTATCACTGATAGATTCTCAAAAATCATCTGATATTAAATGATCTTTTCTCTCAAGGATAAGGATGTTGAAGGAGTGACGTCACAGTGTCCACTGTTGAAGGATAAGGATGTTGAGTGTCCAGCTGGAAGGAGCAGAGGTACATGTTGTTGTTTATTAAAGTCTCTTTTCATTTTATTGACATAGGTAAATGTAACGCTAAGTTTAAGTGAAGGTATCAAGACCTGTCGCCCTTCCCAGCTATCTTCTAAATAATCCACGGAGGAAAAATTCAGAAAAAAAAGTCTTATATAGATCCAGAGCGGTCCGTAATAGGAACAAAAAAACAAAACAGGCACTCGGGGCGAAGGCAGGGCACTTCTGGAGATCGGGGTCCCAACAGCAACTAAAACAAAAAGACAAAAGGACTCACTTGAGTAAATAAAAGTGCTGACAACGTCAGGAGTATCCAAAGGATAATCCAGTTCTGATTCAAAGGCGAGGAGCGCGATCGAAAGGACAGCCAACCTGGTCTGGAAACGCAATACTCTGGCGAGTTCTTCCGGGTAGAGACGCTCCTTATCAATGGGAAGAACCCGCCACTCCATCATCCCCAGCCGCGCACCTGCCAGCGTCTGTCACTCAAAACACAGGACACATAAAAACGGAAAACCACCTTCAAAATAAAACAAAAGAACATAAGCATGACACTTGTATGTTGATTCTATCAAATGTATTCTGCCTATTTTAAATGTTGACCTTTTTTCTTATAAGAGTAACTGTCAGGAGTCTTGATGTAAAACGTCACTCAAATTTTTCATTTATTTATTTCTCTCACAGGATTCAGAGTCAATGTTCATTGCACAGAATTTCCATCTCCGTCCTGCACTGTCTGTGATGATGGAACTTACATGGACAAATTGAACCGAGAGAAACATGGTTTCAAGTGTCTCGTCTGTACTGAAGGTAAAGTTTGTTCTTCACTAGAATGATGAGTAGGTCAGTATGTAGATGTGATGTAGAATTTGTTATTGACTAACAGGACTGAGAGAGATCAGATCCTGTACCTTCACAGCAAACACCAAGTGTGAACCTCTGGAGGGTTTTTTCTGTGTGGACGGCTCAGTGGACACATGTGTGGCAGCACAGCAACACTCCACATGTGAACCAGGACAGTTCATCATCAGAGCAGGTGAGTTTCACATCCAACATGTGAAATGCAAGAGTGCAGAAACTATAAGACACACACAATGTTCTTCACAGGAACGTCCTCCACAGACACTGAGTGTGGAACCTGCAGTGAAGGAACATTTTCAAATGGAACGTTCACGTCATGTCAGGATCACAAACAGTGAGTGAAGCTTCACAAATGTTTGCTCCAGATGTTTTCTTCTAAACTGTCTCCACTTGTCTTTGTAGATGTTCAACATATCTACGAGAAGGAACTATTTCTTCTGACTCTGTATGTCGAGAAGGTTTGACACCAGGAGAAGTGGCTGGAATTATTGTTGCTGTGATCGTTCTACTGATCACATGTTCTGTAGTTTATTGGTATAAAAAAAAGAAAAAGAGGTAAAAAACAAATGCATTCATAAAAATCACATTATTATATTGATTTGTGTTTATCTGGAGTCATTTCCTTTAATTATTTTTCTCCTTAACCAGATCGAAAAGAGTTCAAGAGAAGAAGGAAGGTATGTAAGAACGTTTTTTAGTCATTTATCAAAGTGATTTAATGTTTAAATGTAATGTTGATTAATTTTGCAGATGTCATCACTTGTACAATTAAAATTAATGTCAATTTTGGTTTAATATCTTCAGCACTGCAGTATTTGTGCATCAGAGAAACTATCATTATTTCTTATTAGGAGGTGGCAGTGGAAATGAATGAATGTATGGATTCAACGGAGCATCCGTGAGAATTTCAATTAGTTTAATTTTTTTTTTAATCTAAACTGACTTATTTTTTTCTTGTCTCAGATCAATTTATTCATCTGAGAATAAGTCCGATGAAGTCGAACATGTTCCACTGATGGTAGAACCCGGGGAAGACCCAGAACACACTGAAGAACCATGTTCCTCCACTGGGCTGGAAACACAGGGGGGTCCTCCAGAAAGAGCTGGACGATGTAACTGGGGAGAAGAAAGTATGGACCTCTCTGCTGAAGCTGCTGCCCCTGTGACAAGAATCCAGATAAACAGACCAGAGATAGCAGACGTTGAACATGAACTAATTGGACACGAGGATATTAAAGTAGATTGTTCAGTCATTCAATAGAATGTTTCAGTTTTATACAACATGAAAAATGTGTTCATAAATGATCTGTTCAGTGAACATAACATATTTCTGGCTGTTTTCATTTGCCTGTGTGTGTAGCTTAGTCTGTGATATAGAAAAACAGTTTCCGTCAAAGCTTTCATTAATCTCATAAATGGCTGATCAGTTAAACATCAGCCAGGTTTGAGGATGTACTTCACTCCACAGCCGTCAGTGTTGCTTGTTCTATCACTGCCCTTTTTGTGAGGTCACCAAATTCAGACCAGCACAGATGGACAAAACCCAACAGCACATACAAAGCCACTTGAGAAAGGCAATCATCATGGAGGTGTGTACAGTATATCTTTAGTTAGTTCCTCGTATATTGCATCATAAAAGTCTAACCGTTTACATTTTTATGTTTGACAGACTATCCGATACACAGATGTGGGCTGCAGACCAGAACCTCACGTCCATTGTCCGTATTGTGCTGATACAGCTGTCATGGTTGCATGTTGCATGGATGTGTGTATCTTTAAAACATGTTGAATAACAGAAAAATGTATTCAGTATTCAGTGTGTGTTCAGTACTAAAACTCCAATGGGCCTTTTCATACAATGCTAACAAACTCATCTGTTATCGTTGCCGTAAGATCACATCCAAAGTATGTCGTGGCAGCTGATGCGAAACAAGGTTTGGCAAAAACAAAAGTGTGGTGTTAGATTAAAAATTATTATACACTATACGTATACGCCATACTTAAATTAACCCCTTGACGCCTGAATTTATTTGCAATTGTTAAAAAAAAAAAATTATGTGTGTTTTTGCTTTCAAGCAGAGACTAAATAAAGTGAAGATTCAATTTTTTACTGTAGAACATAAAATTATTGTAAAATTGGGTATGTCTTAAATTAGCGACAACAGGCATTGGAGGACCAAAAAATAATAAAAACACATTTCCCATCTTAAGCATGAAATTTTATTTTTTAATGCCAACATATACATTACAGTGGTAAGAAAACAATAAAAAACACTATGCGTGCGTGTGTGTCAATGTGCGTCAATACGTGTGTGTCAATGCGCCCGTGCGTGTCAATGTGCGTGTCAATGTGCGTCAATGCGTGTGTCAATGTGCGTCAATGCGCGCGCTTGTCAATGTGCGTCAATACGTGTGTGTCAATGTGCGTCAATGCGTGCGCGCGTGTCAATGTGCGTCAATGCGTGCGCGCATGTCAATGTGCGTCAATGCGTGTGTGTGTCAATGTGCGTCAATGCGTGTGTATGTTTGAATGTGCGTCAATGCGTGCGCGCGTGTCAATGTGCGTCAATGCGTGTGTATGTTTGAATGTGCGTCAATGCGTGCGCGCGTGTCAATGTGCGTCAATGCGTGCGCGCGTGTCAATGTGCGTCAATACGTGTGTGTGTGTCAATGTGCGTCAATGCGCCCGTGCGTGTCAATGTGCGTCAATGCGTGCGTCAATGTGCGTCAATACGTGTGTGTCAATGTGCGTCAATGCGCGCGCGTGTCAGCCACCTTTGAGAGACTAATGGATGGCATGCTAGCTGGTGTCCCACGTCAACAGTGCCTTGTGTATTTAGATGACCTTCTAATTCATGGGGCATCGTGTGAAGAAGCCCTTAACTCCCTACGACTAGTGCTGAGCAGAGTGGCTGCTGCGGGTTTGAAGCTGCACCCTGACAAGTGTCACTTCTTAAGGCGAGAGTTAGTGCGTGTGTGTGTCAATGTGCGTCAATGCGTGCGCGCGTGTCAATGTGCGTCAATGCGCGCGCGTGTGTCAATGTGCGTCAATGCTTGCGCGCGTGTCAATGTGCGTCAATGCGCCCGTGCGTGTCAATGTGTGTCAATGTGTGTCAATGCTTGCGCGCGTGTCAATGTGCGTCAATGCGCGCGTGCGTGTCAATGTGCGTCAATGCGCCCGTGCGTGTCAATGCGTGTGCGTGTGTCAATATGCACACGTGTGCGTGTGTCAATATGCGCGCGCGTGTCAATGTGCGTCAATGCTTGCGCGTGTCAATGTGCGTCAATGCGCCCGTGCGTGTCAATGCGTGTGCGTGCGTCAATGCTTGCGAGTGTCAATGTGCGTCAATGCGCGCGCGCGTGTCAATGTGCGTCAATGCGCGCGCGTGTGTCAATGTGCGTCAATGCTTGCACGCGTGTCAATGTGCGTCAATGCGCGCGTGCGTGTCAATGTGCGTCAATGCGTGCGCGTGTGTCTATGTGCATCAATGCGCGCGTGCGTGTCAATGTGCGTCAATGCGTGCGCGCGTGTCAATGTGCGTCAATGCGTGTGTGGGTCGGACACATAAAACAAATGCGCGCTCCCACACAAAACACACGGATGCATACACGGACATGCACTGACACACGCACACTCCCCCATGTCATGAGGGAAGTTGGGGGGCCAGCAGTATTTCATGGGCGGTTGCACAAATGCGCACGAGCACACATAAAACAAATGCGCGCTAACACATAAAACAAATGCACACGTAAAACAAATGCACACGCACGCACACATAAAACAAATGCGCACACCCACATAAACAAATGCGCACGCACACATAAAACACACGCATGCATACACAGACATGCACTGACAAAACAAAATAGGTTTGTTTGTTTTATTTATTTTATAGGTTTGTTTGTGATTTGTAGTTATGCGTTTGTGTGCATGTCACTGGTGTGTGTGCGCATGTGTCAGTATGTGTCTGCGTGTGCGTGCGTGTGTGTGTTTTATGTGTGCATGTCACCATGTGTGTGTGCGTGTGTCAGTGCATGTCTGTGTATGCATCCGTGTGTTTTATGCGCGCACGCGCATTTGTTTTATGTGTGCGTGCGCGTTTGTTTTATGTGTGCGTGCGCATATTTGTTTTATGTGTGCATGCGCGCATTTGTTTTATGTGTGCGTGCGCGCATTTGTTTTATGTGTGCAGCGCGCATTTGTTTTATGTGTGCATGCGTGGATTTGTTATATGTGAGCGCGCGCGCATTTGTTTTATGTGTGCGTGCGCGTTTGTTTTATGTGTGCGTGCGTGCATTTGTTTCATGTGACATGCACACATAAAACACAGGCATGCACGCACACTTAAAACAAACGCGGACGCACACAAAACACACGCATGCACACACAGACATGCACTGACACACGCACACACACGGTGACATGCACACATAAAACACACACACGCACGCACACGCAGACACACACTGACACATGCGCACACACACCAATGACATGCACACAAACGCATAACTACACATCACAAACAAACCTATAAAATCCGCGTTTGTTTTATGTGTGCGTGCGTGCGTGTGTTTTATGTTTGCATGTCACCGTGTGTGTGTGCGTTTGTCAGTGCATGTCTGTGTATGCATGCGTGTGTTTTATGTGTGCGTGCGCGTTTGTTTTATGTGGGTGTACGGTGACATGCACACATAAAACACACACACGCACGCACACGCACGCAAACACAGACACACACTGACACATGTGCACGCACCAGTGACATGCAGACAAACGCATAACTACACGTCACAAACAAACCTATAAAATGAATAAAACAAATGCGTACGCGCACACATAAAACAAATTCGCACGCGCACACATGAAACAAATGCGCGCACGCACACATTAAACAAATGCGCACGCGCACACATAAAAGAAATGCGCACGCGCACACATAAAACAAATGCGCGCACGCACACATGAAACAAATGCGCGCACGCACACATAAAACAAATGCGCGCACGCACACATAAAACAAATGCGCGCACGCACACATAAAACAAATGCGCGCACGCACACATAAAACAAATGCGCGCACGCACACATTAAACAAATGCGCACGCGCACACTTAAAACAAATGCGCAAGAGCACACAAATCAAATGCGCGCGCACAGATAAAACAAATGCATGCATACACAGACATGCACTGACAAAACAAAATAGTTTTGTTTGTTTTATTTATTTTATAGGTTTGTTTGTGATTTGTAGTTATGCGTTTGTGTGCATGTCACTGGTGTGTGTGCGCATGTGTCAGTGTGTGTCTGCGTGTGCGTGCGTGTGTGTGTTTTATGTGTGCATGTCACCATGTGTGTGTGCGTGTGTCAGTGCATGTAGGTGTATGCATCCGTGTGTTTTATGCGCGCGCGCATTTGTTTTATGTGTGCGTTTGTTTTATGTGTGCGTGCGCGCATTTGTTTTATGTGTGCATGCGCGCATTTGTTTTATGTGTGCGTGCGCGCATTTGTTTTATGTGTGCAGCGCGCATTTGTTTTATGTGTGCATGCGCGGATTTGTTTTATGTGTGCGCGCGCGCATTTGTTTTATGTGTGCGTGCGCGTTTGTTTTATGTGTGCGTGCGTGCATTTGTTTCATGTGACATGCACACATAAAACACACGCATGCACGCACACATAAAACAAACGCGGACGCACACAAAACACACGCATGCACACACAGACATGCACTGACACACGCACACACACAGTGACATGCACACATAAAACACACACACGCACGCACACGCAGACACACACTGACACATGCGCACACACACCAATGACATGCACACAAACGCATAACTACACATCACAAACAAACCTATAAAATCCGCGTTTGTTTTATGTGTGCGTGCGTGCGTGTGTTTTATGTTTGCATGTCACCGTGTGTGTGTGCGTTTGTCAGTGCATGTCTGTGTATGCATGCGTGTGTTTTATGTGTGCGTGCGCGTTTGTTTTATGTGGGTGTGCGCATTTGTTTAATGTGTGCGTGCGTGTGTTGTGTGCGTGTGCATTTGTTTTATCTGTGCGCGCGCATTTGTTTTGTGTGCTCTTGCGCATTTGTTTTATGTCATAACCTCTAGGTGGTTGCGCTCGTGACATCACTTTTTTCCGAGCAGTCACACTCGGAAAAAAATCGTTTCGTCTGGCAAAAGAACCAGAGTTCTCAGCGGGCTTCCAGTCCAACCTTGTCCGATTTTGAGGCACCAGGCTCGGCCACAGTCGGAGCCCATTCACTCCCTCCCCTGTTGTACTCGCTCCCTATTAACCTCTAGGTGGTTGCGCTCGTGACATCAAAAAGACCACTTTTTTCGGAGCAGTCACACTTGGGAAAAATTTGTTTGCACTCACACCATCCCTCCCCATTAACCTCTAGGTGGTTGCGCTCGTGACATCAAAAATACCACTTTTTTCGGAGCAGTCACACTTAGGAAACATTTGTTTGCACTCACACCATCCCTCCCCATTAACCTCTAGGTGGTTGCGCTCGTGACATCAAAAAGACCACTTTTTTCGGAGCAGTCAGACACCGAGGTTTTATGGATTTATGTCCGTTTTCCTGGTTCTCTGACTCAGGCACCTTGTGACCGACATCCCCCCCTTCCATGGTTCTATTTCGCCGATACTTTGGTGAGTTTTCTACCCACAAACCAAGCCCCCCAAGCCCGCCGCCTGGTGGGGGAGCATGCCCCCTGGTCCCGGGTCTATTTAAGGACACTTTGGTGAGTTTTCTACCCGCAAACCAAGCCCCCCAAGCCCGCCGCCTGGTGGGGGGACATGCCGCCTGGCCCGGTTCTATTTTAGGTCACTTTGGTGAGTTTTCTACCCGCAAACCAAGCCCCCCAAGCCCGCCACCTGGTGGGGGGAGATGCCCCCTGGTCCCGGTTCTATTTTAGGACACTTTGGTGAGTTTTCTACCCGCAAACCAAGCCCCCCAAGCCCGCCACCTGGTGGGGGAAGAGGCCCCCTGGTCCCGGTTCTATTTTAGGACACTTTGGTGAGTTTTCTACCCACACTGCAGGTCCCCAAATGCCGCCATCTGGTGGGGGAACATGCCGCCTGCACCGGTTCTATTTTAAGTCACTTTGGTGAGTTTTCTGCCCACACTGCAGGTCCCCAAATGCCGCCATCTGGTGGGGGAACATGCCGCCTACACCGGTTCTATTTTAAGTCACTTTGATGAGTTTTCTGCCCACACTGCAGGTCCCCAAATGCCGCCATCTGGTGGGGGAACATGCCGCCTGCACCGGGTCTATTTTAAGTGACTTTGGTGAGTTTTCTGCCCACACTACAGGTCCCCAAATGCCGCCATCTGGTGGGGGGACATGCCGCCTGCACCGGTTCTATTTTAAGTCACTTTGGTAAGTTTTCTGCCCACACTACGGGTCCCCAAATGCCGCCATCTGGTGGGGGGACATGCCGCCTGCACCGGTTCTATTTTAAGTCACTTTGGTGAGTTTTCTGCCCACACTACGGGTCCCCAAATGCCGCCATCTGGTGGGGGGACATGCCGCCTGCACCGGTTCTATTTTAAGTCACTTTGGTGAGTTTTCTGCCCACACTACGGGTCCCCAAATGCCGCCATCTGGTGGGGGGACATGCCGCCTGCACCGGTTCTATTTTAAGTCACTTTGGTGAGTTTTCTGCCCACACTACGGGTCCCCAAATGCCGCCATCTGGTGGGGGAACTGCCGCCTAGTCCCGGTTCTATTTTAGGTCACTTTTCTCACTTTCTGACCCACAAATAATGCCCCAAATGCCGCCGCCTGGTGGGGGGAACTGCCGCCTAGTCCCGGTTCTATTTTAGGTCACTTTTCTCACTTTCTGACCCACAAATAATGCCCCAAATGCCGCCGCCTGGTGGGGGGAACTGCCGCCTAGTCCCGGTTCTATTTTAGGTCACTTTTCTCACTTTCTGACCCACAAATAATGCCACAAATGCCGCCGCCTGGTGGGGGGAACTGCCGCCTAGTCCCGGTTCTACTTTAGGTCACTTTTCTCACTTTCTGACCCACAAATAATGCCCCAAATGCCGCCGCCTGGTGGGGGGAACTGCCGCCTAGTCCCGGTTCTATTTTAGGTCACTTTTCTCACTTTCTGACCCACAAATAATTCCCCAAAGGCCCCCTGGTTCTCCATGCCCGCAGGAGGAGGCTCCCCAGGCCCCCTGGTTCTCCATCCCCGCAGGAGGAGGCTCCCCAGGCCCCCTGGTTCCCCATCCCCGCAGGAGGAGGCTCCCCAGGCCCCCTGGTTCTCCATCCCCGCAGGAGGAGGCTCCCCAGGCCCCCTGGTTGGGAGAGGGGGAAAAAGACCAAAGTGTTTAAAAATGCCCCAAAGTGTTGAAAATGTTCCCCAGGCCCCTGGTTCCCCATCCCCGCAGGAAGAGGCTCCCCAGGCCCCCTGGTTCTCCATCTCCGCAGGAGGAGGCTCCCCAGGCCCCCTGGTTGGGAGAGGGGGAAAAAGACCAAAGTGTTTAAAAATGCCCCAAAGTGTGTGAAAATGTTCCCCGGGCCCCTGGTTCTCCATCCCCGCAGGAGGAGGCTCCCCAGGCCCCCTGGTTCTCCATCCCTGCAGGAGGAGGCTCCCCAGGCCCCCTGGTTCCCCATCCCCGCAGGAGGAGGCTCCCCAGGCCCCCTGGTTGGGAGAGGGGGAAAAAGACCAAAGTGTTTAAAAATGCCCCAAAGTGTGTGAAAATGTTCCCCGGGCCCCTGGTTCTCCACCCCGCAGGAGGAGGCTCCCCAGGCCCCCTGGTTCTCCATCCCCGCAGGAGGAGGCTCCCCAGGCCCCCTGGTTCCCCATCCGCGCAGGAGGAGGCTCCCCAGGCCCCCTGGTTGGGAGAGGGGGAAAAAGACCAAAGTGTTTAAAAATGCCCCAAAGTGTTGAAAATGTTCCCCAGGCCCCTGGTTCCCCATCCCCGCAGGAGGAGGCTCCCCAGGCCCCCTGGTTCTCCATCCCCACAGGAGGAGGCTCACCAGGCCCCCTGGTTGGGAGAGGGGGAAAAAGACCAAAGTGTTTAAAAATGCCCCAAAGTGTTGAAAATGTTCCCCAGGCCCCTGGTTCCCCATCCCCGCAGGAGGAGGCTCCCCAGGCCCCCTGGTTCTCCATCCCCGCAGGAGGAGGCTCCCCATGCCCCCTGGTTGGGAGAGGGGGAAAAAGACCAAAGTGTTTAAAAATGCCCCAAAGTGTTGAAAATGTTCCCCAGGCCCCTGGTTCCCCATCCCCGCAGGAGGAGGCTCCCCAGGCCCCCTGGTTCCCCATCCCCGCAGGAGGAGGCTCCCCAGGCCCCTGGTTGGGAGAGGGGGGAAAAAAGACCAAAGTGTTTAAAAATGCCCCAAAGTGTGTGAAAATGTTCCCCGGGCCCCTGGTTCTCCATCCCCGCAGGAGGAGGCTCCCCAGGCCCCCTGGTTCCCCATCCCCGCAGGAGGAGGCTCCCCAGGCTCCCTGGTTCTCCATCCCCGCAGGAGGAGGCTCCCCAGGCCCCCTGGTTCCCCATCCCGGCAGGAGGAGGCTCCCCAGGCCCCTGGTTGGGAGAGGGGGGAAAAAGACCAAAGTGTTTAAAAATGCCCCAAAGTGTTGAAAATGTTCCCCAGGCCCCTGGTTCCCCATGCCCGCAGGAGGAGGCTCCCCAGGCCCCCTGGTTCTCCATCCCCGCAGGAGGAGGCTCCCCAGGCCCCTGGTTGGGAGAGGGGGAAAAAGACCAAAGTGTTTAAAAATGCCCCAAAGTGTTGAAAATGTTCCCCAGGCCCCTGGTTCCCCATCCCCGCAGGAGGAGGCTCCCCAGGCCCCCTGGTTCTCCATGCCCGCAGGAGGAGGCTCCCCAGGCCCCCTGGTTCTCCATCCCCGCAGGAGGAGGCTCCCCAGGC